>NC_066535.1:10240904-10260904 GCF_024679095.1 Eriocheir sinensis | reverse complement strand
AAGGATCAGAAAACATGATTAAAAGAAGAAAACAAAATACAAAACAAAACAAAAAAGAATTAAAAAAAATATTAGAAAAAAAAACGCTAAAAAGAAGTAGAGGTAAGTAAACAAACCTTTAATACAGAAGACAAAATCACTACCAGAAAAAATAAAAGGCTCAGAAAACACGATTAAAAGGAGAAAACAAAACACACAAAAAAATGAATTAACAGAAAAGAAAATATTGGAAAAAAGAATTAAGAAAAGAATAAACCATGACTAAGAAAAGCAAAC
Source organism: Eriocheir sinensis (assembly GCF_024679095.1). NCBI lineage: Eukaryota > Metazoa > Arthropoda > Malacostraca > Decapoda > Varunidae > Eriocheir > Eriocheir sinensis. The sequence goes on along the minus strand of NC_066535.1, from coordinate 10,260,628 downwards.
AAACACATTCATTAGCAGAAAAGAATAAAGAAAAAGAATTAGCATGCACACAAGACCTAATGAGAAAACAAATATACAGCAACAAAAAACAAAACAAATACCAGACATAATTTACACAAAACAAATTACCACAAAAAAAAGATAAAACAAATCAACAAATCACCAGAAAACAAGAAGCAAAATTTGACACACACGTGATTATAGGCGAGAGAAAAAGAGATTAAAGAAAAAGAAAAAAAAAAGTGAGCAAAGAAAAAAAAAAGTTAGCCCACCAAACTTGACTCACATCTCATCCAACCTTCAACGCGAGCCAAAAGTTTTACCTGGACGATACCTGGACGACAAGATGACCAGGTAAACGTGGGTCACCTGTCAACGAGAAGGGCGTGTATACCTGTCCATTGTGTGTGCGTGTGTGTGTGTGTGTGTGTGTTACTGGCTTCACATTTATTGTATTCTTTCTACCTTTCTCTCTATTTCTCTTTTCATTTCCTTCCCTTCCTTATCTCACCCTTTTCCTTTCTCCTCTTTTCCTGTGTGTGTGTGTGTGTGTGTGTGTGTGTGTGTGTGTGTGTGTGTGTGTGTGTGTGTTTTCGACCCTTTTCTTCTTTCCTCCTCCTCCTCCTCTTCCTTCTAAGCACCTCCCCCTATTCCCTCTTCTTCCCTTTCTGTTCTCTCCCCTTTCCCTCTTTCCTCTTCCTCTGCACCTTCTCCGATTCCCTCCTTTTCCCATTCTGTTCTCTCCCCTTTCCTTCTTTCCTCCTCTTTCTCTTCCTTCTATGCAATTTCTTTATTCCTCCTATTCCCTTTCTGTTCATCTTCCTTCCTCACTTTCCGTTAAATCATTCTTCTTTATTCCTTTCCTTCCCCTTTCTTCCCTTCCACATCTCTTATTTATTCTCTCTCTCTCTCTCTCTCTCTCTCTCTCTCTCTCTCTCTCTCTCTCTCTCTCTCTCGTATGTTTACCTGTCCCCCTTCAGGTATGGAGACGAGCCAAGGGAAGAAGACAACAAAGGAAGAGGAAGAAACACCTAACGTCCAAACAAAGGAACTCTCTCTCTCTCTCTCTCTCTCTCTCTCTCTCTCTCTCTCTCTGAACTGGGGAACAAAATCGCCCAAAAAGTTCGAGAATAAAAATGGAAAATAATTTGGTTTTCTTCGTTTTCCCCGCTCTCTCTCTCTCTCTCTCTCTCTCTCTCACAGACACATGCCGTACAAAAAAAAAAGTATAAAAGGATGAAAATGTAACAAAAAAAAAAAACGAACGAAAGAAAAGAAAAACTGAAAAATAAGTTACAGGAGAAGGTTGGGTGAACAGGAGGAGGAGGAAGAAGAAGAAGAAGAGGAGGAAGGGAGGAGGAGGAGGAGGAGGAGGAGGAAAGCACGATAAGAAATTGGGAATGGACGAAGGGTGAGACAAAGAAAGGAGAGACGAGGACGAGGAAGAAAAGAAAAAGACAAAAGACATGAACGAGAGAGAGAGAGAGAGAGAGAGAGAGAGAGAGAGAGAGAGAGAGAGAGAGAGAGCGCAGGATGATAAAAGAGGTACCAACATGGAAGAGTAAAAAAAGAGGAACTGAATAAGAGATAAAGGTGATGAGGGAAGGGAAGGGAAGGGAAGAGAAGGGAAGGGAAGGGAAGAGAAGAGAAAGGAAAGGAAGAGAAGAGAAAGGAAAGGAAAAGAGAAGGGAGGGAAAAGGAAGAAGGGAAGGGACCACAACCACAACCAACCTACTCCTCCTCCTCCTCTTCTTCCTCCTCCGCCTTTCCCCACAAAATAAACACACATCAGTCAGCCCATCACTCACTCCTCCTCCTCCTCCTCTTTCCATTACCACTGCATAGGGAGAGAATGAGAGAAAAAGAGGGAGTGAGGGGAAGGGAGGGAAGATGAAGAGAGGAGAGTAGGGGAGACGAAAGGGAGATGAAGAGGATGAGACGAAGGAAGGGCGAGGAGACGGAAAGATAAAGGAGAGAGGAGGAAGAAGAAGAGGAGGAGGAGGAGGAGGAGGAGGAGGAGAGAAGGGGAGAGAAGACCGGATATTGGGAGGAAAGGAATCTGATTTACCGATTATCAATACACGAGAGAGAGAGAGAGAGAGAGAGAGAGAGAGAGAGAGAGAGAGAATAACGGACATATGAAAGAATGGAACAAATAAAGTGAAATAAATAAATAAACAAAACAGCAGATAAAAAAAAAATAATAATTGTTCCATGCAGCCTCGTGGCGATAATGTTGTTGAAGTTAATTAGTGAACTTCTAACACGACGCCGGAAGCCATAATGGAGAAGGAGGAGGAGGAGGAGGAGGAGGAGGAGGAGGAGGAGGGAGGAAAGAGGGGGAAAGGGATGAGAGGCAGGGAGCGGGGATGATGAAAATGGAAGTAAGGACGTGGAAGAGGAGAAAGAGGAGGAGGAGGAGGAGGAGGAAGAGGGGAAGAGGAGGTAGGTAAGGAGCGCTGAAAATGAACAAGTAATAGAAGATGAAAGTAAAGACAAAGGAGGAGAGTGAAAGGAGGGGAGGAAGGATGAGAGGAAGAGGAGGGGAAGATAAAAATGGAAGAGAAAGACGCGGAGAAAGGAAAGAGGGGAAGAAGTTGAAGAAAGGGAGATGAAAATGAAACAGGAAGGAAAAAGAAAAGAAAGGACGCGGAAGAAGAGAAGAAACCGGGGAAATAAGGAAGGACGAAGAAGGGAAATGAAGGAAAGTTGATGAGAAAAGTGTGAATGGGGAAAGAGAAGAGAAAGAAAGGGAAATACGAAAATGAAACAGAGGAAGGTAAAAGAAAAGAAAGGACGCGGAAGAAAAGAGAAGAAACAGGGGAAGTAAGGAAGAACGAAGGAGGGAAGTGAAGGAAAGTTGATGAGAAAAGTGTGAAAGGGGAAAGAGAAGAGGAAGAAAGGGAAAGACGAAAATGAAACAGAGGAAGGTAAAAGAAAAGAAAGGACACGGAGGAAGAAGATACAGAGGAAGTGAGGAACTACGAAGGAGGGAAGTGAAGGAAAGTAGATGAGAAAAGTATGAAAGAAAAGTGATGAAGATGGTACGAAGAGAGAAGAATGATAATGGATGAAGATAGTTAACAAAGAGGAAAGAAGAAGACAGTGATGGATGAGGATAAAACGAGGAAGAGGGGGAAGAAGAAAAGAAAGTTAAGAATAAAAAAGGAAATACGAATGAAAAATGAAAGTGATACAGAAAAGATTTAAGAGTATAAAACTGAAACGAGGAAGAGGAAGGAGAGGAAAGTTAAGAGAATGAAAGAGAATAATAAGGAAAATAAAAATGAAAAATAAAAGTGGAATAGAAAAGATTTTAAAGTATGAAACGAGGAAGAGGAAGGAGAGGAGAGGAAAGTTAAGAGAATGAAAGAGAATAAAAAGGGAAATAAGAATGAAAAATGAAAATGGAATAGCAAGAGATTAGAGCAAAGAGCAAGAGGAAGGAAAGAGGAGAGAGGATAAGAATTAGAGGAGGAAAGAGGAGCGGGAAAGCTTAAAGAGGAAAGAGGAAAGAGGAGGAGGGGATTGAAGAGGTGAGGAGGAGGAGGAGGAGGATGGAGGGTGAAGCCTTGGAAATGAAGTGACGTTAAAATAGAAAACAAATTACTCGAGATAAGAGGGTAAAAGGAGGAAAAGGAGGAGGAGGAAGTGAAACGGAAGAGAAAATATCTGATGGTGGGGAAAATGAGTGAACAAAATGAGGAGAAACAAAGGGGTAGGAGAAATGGAAGGGAAAGATTGTGTGGTGAGTAAATAAATAAAAAGAGAAAGAGAATAGTTACGTAATAGCAGACTTTAAATGGGAATGCTAACACTGACAGACTAACAGACGAAGAGAAAGACAGACAGACAGAAAGGTCGATGTAAAAAAAAAAGTTGAGAAAAACGCCCCGAAAAACAAACATGAAAGAACACACATACACAGAACACACACACACACACACACACACACACACACACACACACATAGACACACACACAGCATAAAAAAAACAGGCGGACGGAAAGAGACAAAGAAAGAAAAAAACAATAAAAAACCAGGATAAAGTTGAGGTGATGAAGGACGGACTGAAAAACACAAAAAGAAGAATTTGGAACACACACACACACACACACACACACACACACACACACACACACACACACACACACACAGACTTGCATAACATCGAACACGCACGCGAGGAAGCATAAACGACACACACACACACACACACACACACACACACACACACGTCAGACAAACATACATACAAACAAACAGACAACCGGATGGAGAGACGGATAGTGATGAAGACGAACTTAACTATCTTTTTTTTTTCCTTCCCCTTTCACTCCCTTCTCTCCCCCATCCCTTCCCTCCCCTCCCCATCCTCCCCTTCCTTCCTCTTTCCTTCCAAATAAAATGTTGATCACGGTAACACGCTCCCCTTTCCTAACCTCACGAAAATTTCTGAAAAACATACCAATCACAGAGAAAGAAAAGAATGAACGAACCGACGAAAGAGGAAAGAGGGAGGAAGAGAAAAAAAACGAAATAAAAAGAAAAGATAAAAAAAGAACCAACCAATCCCCCAAAGCTCAGGGAAGAAGGGCGTATCTCACATCCCGCCCTCGGCCTTCCAATTTTCGGCCTTACGGAGGGAGAGTGTAAGGGTGGAAATGGGTGCGTGTGGGTGTGAGAGTGTGGGTGTGGGTTGCCTCCTTCTTGCCCATTCCTCCCATTCCTCCTCCTCCTCCTCCTCCTCCTCCACCAGACCAGTCGAGGGAATGATCTTTATTTCAAATTTCATCTTTTTTTTTCTTTTTTTTTCTCTACGTGTTTTTTTTCGTTTCGTTTTCTAAGTCTTTTTCTTTTTCTTCTTTTCTTTTGGTTGGTTTTATATTTTCTCCCTCCGCTTGTTTATTCTTTCTTTTATTAAACATTTTTATTCTTCTCCGTTTTGCTTTCAACGTATTTTTATTATTTTCTTTATGTGTGGAATTTCATTAATCTTTTTCTCTGTAATTTCACTTCGCTTTTTTTTTTTACTTTCTCGTCTTTTTATTACATTCCTTCTTTTCTTTTATTATTTTCTTTCTTTTTGCTGTTGGTAACCTTTATTTATTGCTCGTGTTTCTCTCTAAATTTTTTTCCCTTTCTTTTAGCTTTTTTTTTTCTTTTTTATTTAATTCTATTCTTTACATCGCCGGCTTTAATTTTATAGTTCATACTTCGTTGCTTTCATTCTCTCTCTCTCTCTCTCTCTCTCTCTCTCTCTCTCTCTCTCTCTCTCTCTCTCTCTCTCTTTGTTTCCTCCACTATTGACCCTTCACACTTTCCCCATTCCCCAAAAAAACACTTCCCCTCTCTCTCTCTCTCTCTCTCTCTCTCTCCATCATTAATGCGCCAGGTAAGTGCTAATTAAAGGTGTGCCTAATTACCTGTGTAGGGCTCACTAATGATCCCGTAACACCTGGGGATGAGTATGTGTGTGTGTGTGTGTGTGTGTGTGTGTGTGTGTGTGTGTGTGTGTGTGTGTGTGTGTGTGGGAGGGAGGGAGAGTGAGAGGAAGAGACAGTGGGAGTTCGTGTGTGTGTGTGTGTGTGTGTGTGTGTGTGTTTCGTTTTATTTGATGGTGCAGTTCCCCCACCCTCCTCTCTCTCTCTCTCTCTCTCTCTCTCTCTCTCTCTCTCTCACACACACTGAACACACACGCTTTTGTCTGATAAAACACACACACACACACACACACACACACACACACACACACACACACACACACACACACACACACACACACACACACACACTCTTCCTCTGAAAAGAAAAAAAGAAAAAGAAAAAAAAGCGAAAAAAAAACCACTTCCACGAATGAGGTGCAGCAAATACCTTAGATAATCGCATTTGGACCCCACGCTTACACACACACACACACACACACACACACACACACACACACACAGCTGTTCAATCGCCGGGTAGGAAAAGTTGATTCTTCCTCCTCCTCCTCCTCCTCTTCCTCCTCTTGCTCCCTCCTCCTTAAGGCTCTCTTTTCTCCTTTCTATTTGGCACTTTCCTCCTCCTCTTCCTCCTCCTCCTAATTTAATTCAACCCTCCCTCTCTCCCTTCCTCATTCGCTTCTTCCTTCTCATCTCTTCTCCATCTCACAACACTCCTTTACTCTCTCTCTCTCTCTCTCTCTCTCTCTCTCTCTCTCTCTCTCTCTCTCTCTCTCTCTTTTTTCTTCTTACTTTCTCTTTTTTCCCTCTTCCTTACTGTTTTGTTTTTTTCTTTCCTCTTTTGTTATAATATTCCTTCCTTCTCCTCCTCCTTCGTCTTCATTCCAGTTTTCTTTCATTTTCTTTTTGTGTTATCCAAGTTCTTCCTTTTCTTCCATTCCTTTTCATATTTTCTTTTCCATGATTTTTTTCTTTTCATCTCAATTTTTTTCGTCCTTATCCTTTTCCTTTCTTCTAATATTTTTTCTACGCTATTTTTATTTTTATCTCCACAACCTTTTTCCTCCTCTTTCTTTTCCTTCTCATATTTTCTCTACACTTTCCTTTCATCTCCCCATTTTTTTCCTCTTCCATCTTCTTTTCCATTTCACATTTTCTCTACGCTGTTTTTCTTTTTATCTTTCCATTTTTCATCCTCTTCCATCTTCTTTTCCATTTCACATTTACTCTACGCTTTTTCTTTTTCTTTCCCCATTTTCATTCTCTTCCTTTTTCTTCCTTTTCCATTTCACATTTTCTCAACGCTCATTTTCTTCTTATATTTACTTTACGATCTTTCTTTTTTCTTTTTATCTCCCAATTTTTTTTCATTCTCTTCCCTTTCCTCCTTTACCTAACATTCCTTCCTCCTCATTTATGTCTCCTCCACACTTCCTTTTTTTCTTCTTTTAATTTTTCCTTCCATCCTCCTTCTCCCCCTCCTCCTTTTTTATCCTCTTCCCCTTCCTCCTTTACCCAGCATTCCTTCCTCCTTAATTCTGTCTCCTCCACACTTCCTTTTTTTCTTCTTTTGATTCTTCCTTTCCCCCCTCCTCCTCCTCCTCCTCCTCCTCCATCTTCCACCTTTGGTTCGATAGTTAGTGTAGCTTGTCACAAACAGTTTCCTAAGGACCATCAAGTCTGCTGTTGTTTGTCCTTCCTTTGTGTTCCTTTGTGTTCCTCTTAAAGGTAGTAATTTCCTCTTATTCCTCTCTTTACTGTAAAATTTCCATGTCCCTTTCTTCCTTAAAGGTACATGGTGTTCTCTTCTAACTATTTCCTGCCGGTACGTTGCCGGAGGGAGAGTTGCGTGGGGAGGAGCCTTCATCTATTCTGTCCTGTCCTACCACACGTAGATTACTAGTAGTAGCGGTAGTAAACAGACACCCTCGCCATAGACCGATAGGTCTTCTGGTGTCTGTTCTTCCTATGTATTCCTCCTCCTCCTCCTCCTCTCCCATTATCTCTCCCCAACTAGCACTTACTGTCTCTCGGAACAACCAAAACTGCCGTCCTCCTCCTCCTCCTCCTCCTCCTCCTCCTCCTCCTCCTCCTCCTCCTCCTCTCTCTCCTCTCCCTTCCCTAAGCTGTTCCTCCTTCCTTAACTCCTTCCCTCCCATTATCTCCCTTCCTCCTCCTCCTCCATGCACTCCCTGGCCTTTCCCCCCTTACCTCACTTACCTACCTTAATGACTTCACCTTTCCTCCTACACTCCTCTTCCCTTTCCGTTCTACCTTTCTCAACTTCCCTTAAATCGTTCTTCTTTATTCCTTTCCTTCCCACATCTCTCTCTCTCTCTCTCTCTCTCTCTCTCTCTCTCTCTCTCTCTCTCTCTCTCTCTTGGTTACCTTTCCTCCTCTTCCCTCTACTTCGTTATCTCTTCCACAAACTTTTCTCCTCCTCTTATCTTATCTCTCTCCTTTTCTCTCCATTGGCTGTTATATTCCTCTCTTCTCTTTCCTCTCTTTCTCACCTTTTCTCTCTCTTCTTCCATCCTTCACTTTTATCCCTTCATTCTTCTTTCTCTCTCACTTCCCTTTCTTCTATCATCAATTCTTTTTCCCCCTCTCTCTATTCACTTTCCTTCACTCCTCTCCCCTTTCTCTCCTTTCTCCTCTTTTCCCTCTTCTCCCATCCTTCAATTATGTCCCCTTAGTCTTCTTTCTCTTTCATTTCCCTTTCTTCTATCATCAATTCTTTCCCACCCTCTCTCTTTTACTTTCCTTCACGCCTCTCCCTTTCCTCTCCTTTCTCCCTTTTTCTCTCTTCTTCCATCCTTCAATTCTGTCCACTTCATTATTTTTTCTCTCCTTCCCCATCTCTCACTTCCCTTCGCCCTCTTCTCCCTCCCCCCTCTCCCCCCTTCCCCCTCCCCCTGTGATGGTTCCTCTCGCACCTGGCCGCGCTAACACCTGTCCAACGCGCTGATAATACAGTCTCACCTGTGTATATACTCCGACAGGTAAAAAAAAAAAAAAAGTTCACCTGCACAATATTACCTTATTTTTTTGCACTAGCGCGCGCTCCTGTTCTCTCTCTCTCTCTCTCTCTCTCTCTCTCTCTCTCTCTCTCTGGGGCAGCTTTAATTCTTTTTTTTTTCTTTCTTTTTCTCTCTCATTTTAAGTTGCTCCTCATTAATTAAACGTCTTTGATGATGCTCTTTTTTCTCTTTCTTTCCTTCTTCTTTTTTTAATTTTTTTTATTCGCGGATTCTCATTAAGTCGCGTCTTTTTTTCTTTTCCTTTTTTTTTTAACTCTTTTATCCTCGTGTGTGTGTGTGTGTGTGTGTGTGTGTGTGTGTGTGTGTGTGTGTGTGTGTGTGTGTGTGTGTGTGTGTGTTAATTGGCGTTGTTGTTTTTATTTCCTTTGGTTCCTACTTACTCTACTTTTCTTTCTACTTACATACTTTTTTCTTCCATTCCACACAATTTTTCCTACTTACCCACTTTTCTTCCTACCTACCACACTTGTCTTCCTATCAACCACATTTTTCTTCCTACCTACCACACTTGTCTTCCTACCTACCACATTTTTCTTCCTATCTACCACATTTGTCTTCCTACCTACCACAGTTTTCTTCCTATCACACTTTCATTCCTACCTATTCACCTTTCTTCCTACCTACCACATTTTTTTTCTACCTACCACACTTCTCTTCCTACTTATCCACTTTTCGTTCCTACCCACGTCAATTTCTTTTCATTATTATTCTATTTCTTTTTTGCTCGCCAATGATAAGCTTCTTACATTCTTCGTTTTCCTTTTCTATTTTAACATCCTTCACTGATATTGGCGAACATTATTTAACTGTGAGGAGCAAGAGTTGGAGGAGGAGGAGGAGGAAGAAGGGGAAGAGTAGGAGGAAGTGGAAATAAACGAAAGATGAGATGAATGAGAATGTGAAGTGGAAGAGGAGGAGGAGGAGCAGGAGGAGGAGGAGAAGTTGAAAGCGGAAACGAAGGAGGAAAGGAAGAGGAGGAAGGTAAGAGAAAGGAAAGTAGAGGAAAGAAAAGGAAAGGAGGAGAGGAATGAAAAGAAAAATGCAACCTCCTAAATAAAATAAAAAAGTGGCGAAAGAAGGGGGAAGAGGGGCAAGGGGAAGACAGAAAGAGGAGGATTGGACACAGGAATTAGCAGTGATGTCAGTAAGTTCGCAGATGATACCAAGATCGGTAGAGTAATCCAATCAGACAGGGACGCTAGCGTTCTCCAGGATGAGCTTGACAGACTATATGATTGGGCGGGGAAGTGGCAGATGGAATTCAATGTCGGGAAGTGTAGCATTCTGAGTGTAGGTAGGAATAATCCCTCACACAATTACTCCCTAAATGGCACTCCTCTAAGCAGGTCTGGGCGTGAGAGAGACTTAGGAGTCCTAGTGAGCGCTGACCTCCGTCCTAGGGCTCAATGCATTCAGGCTAAAAATCGGGCAAACAGAGTACTAGGTTTCATCTCAAGGGGCGTGAGCAATAGGAGCGCTGAAGTCATCCTCAAACTTTACTTAGCACTAGTTAGACCTCATCTCGATTATGCAGTTCAGTTCTGGTCCCCCTACTATAGAATGGATATCAAGATGTTAGAATCTGTACAGAGGAGGATGACAAAGATGATTCAGGGGGTGAGAAACTTGCCTTATGAAGACAGGCTGAAGCAGTTAAATTTACACTCTCTAGAAAGGCGAAGGTTGCGAGGAGACTTGATCGAAGTCTATAAATGGATGAAGAGCTTTAACAAAGGGGATGTCAATAAGATTTTGATAGTAAAAGAGCCAGGTAGAACGCGTAGCAATGGTTTCAAGTTAGACAAATTCAGATTCAACAAAGACATAGGCAAGAATTGGTTCACCAATAGAGTGGTAGATGAATGGAACAGGCTTGGGAGCCATGTTGTGAGCGCCAACACCATAGATACATTCAAGAAGAGGTTAGATAAAGCCATGGATGGTGAGGTAAGGTGGGGTTGAGTGTACAGGAGCTGCCTTGTATACGCCAACCGGCCTCTTGCAGACTCCTTACGTTCTTATGTTCTTATGTTTTTATGAAAAGAAAGTAAGAGAAAGGAAAGGAAATTAAAGGAGAAACATAACCGCACTCAAAATAGGGTGTGGGGGGGGGGGAACAAGGAAGGAGAAGGATGGAGGAAACAGGCAGAGGGAGGTAAGAGGGAAGGGGGAGAGATAGAGGGGGGTTAAGGGGGGAGGGAAGAGGCAGGGGGAGGTTAGGGGGGAGGGAGTGGAGGGTTGAAGTGTTATTCCGGCAGATGTGAAAGCGATCATGGCAAGTGGTTCCGTGAGGCAAGGAAAGGAAAGGAAAGGAAAAGACAGGACAGGAAAGGAAAAGACAGGACAGGACAGGAAAGGAAAGGAAAGGAACGGAAGGGAAAGGAAGACAGGAAAGGAAAGGAAAAGACAGGACAGGAAAGGAAAGGAAAGGAAAGGAAGACAGGAAAGGAAAGGAAAAGATAGAACAGGACAGGAAAGGAAGAAACAGGAAAGGAAAAGAAAGGAAAGGAAAGGAAAGGAAAAGAAAGGAAGACAGGAAAGGAAAGGAAAGGAAAAGATAGAACAGGACAGGAAAGGAAAAGACAGGAAGGGAAAGGAAAAAACCGGACAAGAAAAAAGGAAAAGACAAGACAGGAAAGGAAAAGACAACAGGAAGAAAATAAAATAAAAAATAAAATGAGCATCAGTCCAGGAAATAAAATATACAACAGATGGAGGACAATAAAAAAAGATAATAATAGGAATAAAAATGATAAGAAAAGAACCAACACGCACGAACACAGGAGTAATTTCACGTAACATTTAACTACACACACACACACACACACACACACACACACACACACACACCTGTATGCTAATTAACGCCCCCCCTCCCCCCTTTTTTGGCCTAGTAGAAACACGCTGCATTGTGGTCGTTGTGAACCCTTGCTTCCCTCCCCTCCCCCTTCAACCCCCCACCCCCTTGCCATCCCATCCCATCCTGATCAGCGGCAGCAAGATTGGATCGCCTTTCGCCGCTCTTCCAGCCGCTTAATATCCTGATAAATCACCACAGCCCCCCACAACCCTCTCCCCCCCACCCTGCAGCTGGTGGCCCGCGGCGAGGCGAGGCGAGGGGCAGACTGATTTTAATGGGGTGACAAGTGTGAGCTGGGAGAGGGGAGAAGGGTGGGGGGGGGGCTGGAAGAGGGGAAGAGGGTGAGGAGGGGTGAGAGGAGAGGGTGTATGGTGTTGCAGGGCCCTCTCTCTCCCCTCGCCGGCCGTGTAATGAACATGACCACCCAGCGGAGAGGCGCGGCGCTGACTAATTGTGCGCTGCCGCCGCCGCTGCCGCGTGATTGGTGATGCAAGAGGCTAAGTGGCCCTGGCCGGAAGTGGCGGAAAAAGAGTGGCAGGCGGGGCTTGTAAAGGAGGGGGAGGGGGTGACTCCTGGGTGAGGCCGGTGTCAGTGAGCCCGACACGCCCATGGGAGGGGGCGGGATAACATGCAACACAAGCGGGGATCGCGCCCCCTGAGGGTTCGGGTACTCACCGGTTTGGGGCGCTTGGCGGGGGGCGGCGTGTCGCTCTTGATGGGGAAGTGCGTGAGCGGCGTGGTGGCCCTGCTGGGGGAGGAGTTGGGGGCACGGGGCTCCAACTTCACGGCGGCCAGAGGGGGGGACGCCCCCGGACCCATCCCCGCCGCCGCCGTCACCACGACTGCCGCTGGGGAGGGGGCGGAGGTGAGGGTGACGGAGGTGGGGGCGGAGGCAGCAGCGGCGGCGGCGGCGACGACAGCGGCAGAAGGAGGTATTGCCGGCGTCAGGGCGGGGTTGGGGAGCGGCCGCGGGGACGACGCCAAGGGCTGGGGCTGGGGGGGCGGGGGGGACGTCGTGCCGTTAAGGTCGTGGCGGCGTTTGTCCTTCTTGTGGGTGGCGCGCACGTGGGGCTGCGAGCGAGGCGGCGCCCGGCCGTTCATCTCCGGCGTGGTGGTGGTGCCGGTGGTGGTGCTGTTGGTCATGACGCCGCCGCCGCTGCTGTTGTTATTGTTGTTGTTGCCGCTGCCGCCGGTGCTGCCGCCGCCGGTGCTGTTGACGCCGCCGAGGCCACCGGTGCCGGGCTCCAGCTTGATGTGGGCGCCGTTGTGGTGGAGGGTGGGCGGCGTGGAGGGCAGTGGACCGCTGTTGTTTTGCTGCGACTGCTGAGGGGCGGCCTGCGGGGGTGGGGGTTGGTGTGGCGGCGCCCCGTGCGGCTGTTGCTGCTGCGGGGGCTGCTGCTGGGGCATGGGGGGGTGCTGTTGGTGCAGCTGCTGGTGGTGCTGCTGCTGCATGGGGGTCGGGGGGGCCTGGTGGGGGGGGCCGGGACCCATGTCACTCTTGACAATCTCGTGTTTGGCTTCGCTGTTCTTGGTCGTTGGTTTCGTCCGTTTAATCTTCATCTTGAGGCTGTGTTTGTCCTCCGGCGTCTGCTGCTGCGACTGCTGCGTCTGCTGCTGCTGAGGCCCGCTGGAGGTGGGGGTGCCGCTGACGCCACCGCTGGCGCCGCTGGGCGATGTGGATGACGATGCGTTGGCGTGGTGGTGGTGATGGTGATGGTGATGGTGGTGGTGGTGGTGCTGCGGGGGCGGGGCGGCGGAGCTCATCCTCCCACGGTCGGCCTGGGCGATGTCGGCGTCCAGGTCAATGATCAGGTCGCCCACGCCCACGTCCCACTCCTGGTCGTCATACTCGAAGTTTGGCGCTTGCTGCCGGGGACCGCCCGTGCCGGGGCCTTGCTGCGGGGCGCCGGGGCCTTGCTGCGGGGCGCCGGGGGACTGCTGAGGCTTCGGCTGCTTCTGCGGCTGCGACTGCGGCTGCTGCTGCGATTGCGGCGGCTGCTGAGGCGGCTGCTGGGGCGGCGGCTGCTGGGGCTGCGGCTGCTGCTGCTGTTGTTGTTGGCCTGACTGGCCAGGAGGCCCTCTGTGCTGCGGGGGAGGGGGGGCAGGGGAGGGGGAGCCTTGCTGTCGCTGGTACGGCTTGGGCGGGGTGGAGGGCTGGTGCGCCGGCTTCTGCTGCTGGAGCTGTGCCTGCGGCTTGGCGGGCTGCGGGGGCGGGGGCTGCGGGGGCGGGGGCTGCGGGTGGTGGTGCTGGTGGTGGTGCTGGTGCTTGCCCTGCTGTGGGAAGGGGAGGCCCTTATGCTTACCCTGCTGGTAGGCGCCGCCGCTGGGAGCCTTCGAGTTCTGGTAGTTTTGTTGCGGCTGCGACTGTTGATGATGGTGCTTGTTGGCGTGGTGATGGTAGTGATGGTGATGATGTTTGTTAGGCTGTTGGTGATTGTGGTTGTTGTGATGATGATGGGGGCGGTGGTGGTGGTGGTGGGCGGGAGGCTGGTGTGGGTGTGGGTGGGTGGAGGCACCCGCGGAGCCAGCAGTCGCCCCGCTGAGGCTCGAGGGCGCCTGCTTGTTCCGGGGGGCGGTGGCTCCCTCCAGGGGTGACTCGCGCATTACGGGCGCCCCACCATCACGCCCACGCCCCCCCGCGCGCCCACGCCCGCACGCCCATCACCTGCAACAAGAGAAAACACGGGTAAATTTCTCACGTCCGTCCACCTTTGTCAGAATCACTTAGTAAATAGAATATGCAAAAGAAAATAAAGATGTTTGCAGCATTATGCAAAACAGTAGTTCCACCCCCCTCTCTCTCTCACACACACACACACACACACACACACACACACACACACACACACACACACGGGCCTGATTGCATTACAGCTTCCACGGTGTTGTTCCTGCTGATGATATTGTATTGGCGGCGGCGGCGGCAGCTTTAATTTTCGCCCAATACTAGAAAATTAATTGTGCGTCGACGAGGAGGAGGGGGAGGAGGAGGAGGAGGAGGGAGATGATACTGAAAGGAACCTGACAATGAAAGGAAAACATAGAAGAAAAGAAGAGTAATACTAAGACTCGACAAGTATGATAAAACCTAACTATTATTCTGATCTCGGCTGATTGGCTTTCGAGACACATCGCTTGTAGGAACGGAATGACAATGAGAGCCAGGGAGAAAAAAAAGGGAATTAATGGAGAGGAGACGAAGCGATAAACGAAAAGACGAGGGGAAAGAAAGAAGGGAGGAGAAGGAGGAAGTAAAGGATGAAGATGAAGGGAAAGGAAGGTAAATGAGAAGGGAAAGTTAGAAAACCATGAGAACTGAAAAAAGGAAGAGGAGGAAGAGGAGGAAAAACGAAGCGAAAGACGAAGTAAAAGATGAAGATAAAGGAGAAGGAAAAAAAGAAAAGTGAGGGAAGACGACGAACCGAGACGAAATGAAAAAAAAAAAAAAAAAGGGAGAAGGAGGAGCAAGTAAAAGATGTAGATGAAGAAGGAAAGGCAGAAGGAAGGTAAATGAGAAAGGAAATAAGAGAAAAGACAAAGAACACGAGGAGGAAAAGAGGAAAAGTGAGAAGACGAAGAGAGACGAAGGGAAAAAAAAAGAAGGGAAGAGGAGGAGCAAGTAAAAGATGTAGATGAAGAAGGAAAGGCAGAAGGAAGGTAAATGAGAAAGGAAAATAAGAGAAAAGACGAAGAACGCGAGGAGCAAAAGAGGAAAAGTGAGAAGACGAAGAGACGAAGGGAAAAAAAAAGAAGGGAAGAGGAGGAGCAAGTAAAAGATGTAGATGAAGAAGGAAAGGCAGAAGGAAGGTAAATGAGAAAGGAAATAAGAGAAAAGACAAAGAACGCGAGGAGCAAAAGAGGAAAATTGCAAGACGAAGCGAGACGAAAGGAAAAAAAAAGAAGGGAAGAGGAAGTAAAAGATGAAGATGGAGAAGGGAAGGCAGAAGGAAGGAAAGTAAATGGAAAAGGAAAATTACACAACCGCGAGGAGAGGAGGAAAAAGAGGAGGAAGGATAGACAAAAAACACAAGGAAAAAAGTTAATGGAGGGAAGAAGTAAAACATGAAGAGGAAGGAGAAGGAAAAGCAGAAGAAAAAGGAGAAAGGAAAATGAGAGAAAACCGTGAGGAAGCAGGAAAAGATGAAAGGAAGAAGGAAAGAGACAAAGAGCAGAAAGAAGAAAATTGAATAACAGGAAATAAAGAAAAGACGGAAAAGAAAAAAGAAGGAAAGTATGTGAGAAAGAATAAGAAAAACAAAACCGTACGAAGGATAAAGGAAAGAAAAAAGAAAATAAAGGAAGATGGAAAGACAAAAAACAAGAGTAAAAAGGTGGAACAGAAAATGATAAAAGATAAAAGAAGGAAAGTAAATAAGAAAGAAAAACAGAAAACCACGAGGGAGCAGGAAAGAAGAGAAAAGAAAGGAAAGGAAGAAGACGGAAAGACCAAAAACAAGAGATAAAAAGGAGGAACAAGAAATGAGAAAAGATAAGATAAAAGAAAGAAAGTAAATGAGAAAGAAAAACAGAAAACCACGAGGAAGCAGGAAAGAAGAGAAAAGAAAGGAAAAGAAGAAGACGGAGAGACAAAGAACAAGAGATAAAAAGGAGGAACAACAAGAAATGAGAAAAGAAAAGATAAAATAAGGAAAGTAAATAAGAAAAAAAAACAGAAAACCACGAGGAAGCAGGAAAGAAGAGAAAAGAAAGGAAAAGAAGAAGACGGAGAGACAAAGAACAAGAGAAGAGGGAGAAACAACAGGAAATGAGAAAAGATAAGGGAAAATAAGGAAAGTAAATAAGAAAAAAAAACAGAAAACCACGAGGAAGCAGGAAAGAAGAGAAAAGAAAGGAAAAGAAGAAGACGGAGAGACAAAGAACAAGAGAAGAGGGAGGAACAACAGGAAATGAGAAGAGATAAGAGAAAATGAGGAAAGTAAATAAGAAAGAAAAACAGAAAACCACGAGGAAGCAGAAAAGAAAAAGAGAAAAGTAAGGAAAGGAAGAAGACGGAAAGACCAATAACAAGAGAAGGAAAAAGGAGGAACAACAGGAAATGAGAATAAGGCAAAAGAGAAAAGCAGGAAGATAAATGAGAAAGGAAAAAAAACTTAAAACTGAGGAAGAAGGGAAGAAGGAAAGAAAGGAAGGAGAGACAAAGACCAAGAAAAGAAAAATAGAAACAACAGGAAATGAGAAAGGACACAACAAAAGGAGAATCCCAAGAATATATATAAAAAAACAAAACATACAAACCAAGAGGAGGAGGAGGATGAAAAGCAAAAAAAACAAACACAGAAAGACAGAGAAAAACACGAGGAAGATGAAAGGAAGAAGGAAAGAGGAAAGAAGAGGAAGAAGAAAGATAATTATTACAGTGCATCTGCCAACGGTACGATAACACCCCCCTGTCTTCCTCCTCTTCCACTTTCATCCTCCTCCTCCTCCTCCTGCTTCGCCTCCCTCAGTGCCGTACGATAACTTTTCCGCCCTGAGCTGCCGGTTGGGTGAGGCAGCAGCGGCAGGGTGCAGCGATGGACCAGGGAGCAGGAGAGGCGAAGGGAAGGAAGGAGGATTGGAGGGAGGTGAAGGTGTAGGGAACGAAGGAAGGGAGGAAGGATGGGGTGAGGAACGGATGGAAGAGACAGAAATATGACAGCAGGAGACGAAGGGAAGGAAGGTGGATTGGAGGAAGATGAAAATGTGTTGGGAACGAAGGAAGGGTGGAGGCAGGAAGGGAAGGAAGGGTGGAAGGAAGGGAAGACAGATGGAATGGGCTGAGAAAAGCGAATAAACGGGAGAAGCAAAAGGGAAGGAAAAAGGACGGAAGAGAAAATAAAAGTTAGGTTAAGGAAAAAGGACGGAGAATAAAAAGTTAAAGGGATAAGGAATGAAGGAAAAGGGAAAGAAGGGAAGGAAGGAAAGAAGAGGGGACAAACAGAATAGAAAAACAGGAGAGTAAACAGAGATAAGAAATTAGATGACTGAAGGGTGATGAGGAAGGACGGAAAAGAGGAAGGAGAGGAACAGCGAAAATGGAACAGAGGAAACACGAAATAAAGTTAAAAGAATAAGGAATAAGAATAAAAGAACGAAGGCAAGGAAGAAGAGGAAGAAAGAATAAAAAATGGGTATAATAAATGAAAGACAGGAAGAAAAGGAAGTAGATAAAGAAGGGGGGATAGACACGAATGAGGTATTAAAGATAAGAAAATTGGATAAAAAAAAGAAGGATAGAAGGGATAGACAAGAATAGGGACGGGATGAGAAACAGGATAATACCAAAGAGGCGAGGAAGGGAAGAGAAGGAGGAGATAAATGAGAATGTCAAGAAAGAAGGGGATGGAGGAGGGGAGGAACTGAGATGAGAAATGAAATAGAGGGACGAGAGGGGAGGAAGACGGAGGAAGGAAGGAGATGACAAGGACGGAAGGAAGAAACGAAGGGAAAAAAAAGAAGGGCTGACAAGGATAATTAGATAGAGGGGAAACAGAAGATGGAAGAAATATACGTGTAAGAGGAGTATTGAAAGAAAAATGGGATAATGAAGGAACGAAGAGAGGAGATATAGAAAAAAATGGAGTCGGGGAATGAATAGAAATGAAAAAAAGGAAATAATGGGGAGATGAAGAGACGGGAAGCTGAGAGGAGATGTTGAGGAAGAAAAAAAAAGAAGTGGAATGAGGAGGAGGAGGAGTAAGAGAAGATAATGAAGGGTGAAAAGAAGAGGAAGATGGGATAAATAGGAGTAAAACGAGTACATGAAAGAATAAAAAGAGGAGATAACAAAGGGACAAAAAAAAAAGGAGATAGGGTGCCAGCTGTTGTTGATGGTGATGAAAGGGATGGAGGAGAGATGGGAGAGGAAGATAATGGCGACGAAGGGAAGGGAAAGAGAGAAAAGTTGGAGAGATAAAAGAAGAATGGAAAAAAGATGAAGAAAACACAGATGCACGAAGAGGGAGGAAAAAAATAAAGAAAATAAGAAATAGAGATAAACGAAAAAATAAAGAAATACAGAAATAAAGGAGAAAGAAAAAGAAATAAGAGAATAGGAGAAAGAGGAAAAAATAGATAAATAAAGACATAAAGGAGAAAGTAAAGATAATAAAAGAAAAAAAGAATTGAAAGAAAATATTAAAGAAAAACACTTATCCACAATTGCATAATCGACACTTTATTAGACGGAGATAAAAGATAATGAGATATGGAAAAAACAAGAAGCAAATAAGACGAATAAAGAGGAGGAGGAGGAGGAGGAGGAGGAGGGGGAGGAGGGGGGGGAGGAGGAGGAGGAGGAGGAGGGCCCATTAATATTTCTGTAAGAGGGTCACAAAAAATAGTAACCGACAATGAGGAAGATAAGCGAACCAAAACAGTGATAAAGGAACGTAAGTGGACGGATAAGATTAAAGATAACAAGTGATGAGGCCGATAAAAAATAATAACAACAATAATAATAATAATAATAATAATAATAATAATAATAATAATAATAATAATAATAATAATAATGGTGTGTATATATATATGAAAGATAATATTGAAAGGACGAAGAGAGAAGAGAGGAAAAAAATGGAGTGGAAATATGAATAGAAATAAAAAAGGAAGTAAGAGGAATAAAAATAAAGGAGGAAATGGAGAAAAAATAAGTAAAATAGGAATAAAAAAAGAAATTTGAATGAAAATAAAGGAGGAAAAGGAGAAAAAAAGTAAAATAGGAATAAAAAAGGAAATAATAAGAAGGAAAATAAAGGAGGAAATGCAGAAAAAAGAAGTAAAATAGGAATAAATAAGGAAGTAATAGGAATGAAAATAAAGGAGGAAATGGAGAAAAAATAAGTAAAATAGGAATAAAAAAGGAAATAATAAGAATGGAAATAAAGAATGACAAAGAATGAGATTGAAAAATAAAAGGAAAAAGGGAACAGAAATCTAAAATGAATGATTGAAAAAAAAAAGGAAAAAGGGAACAGAAATCTAAAATGAATCACTAGACAAAAAAAGTGAAAAAAAATAAGAAAATATAAAAAATGATAGGAAAAAAAGAAAGGAATGGGAATATGAATAGAAATAAAAAAGAAATAATAATAATGAAAATAACAAGTGAAAAAAATAAGAAAATAAAAAAAATTATAGGAAAAAAAGAAAGGAGTGGGAATATGAATAGAAATAAAAAAGGAAATAATAAGAATGAAAATAAAGAATGCTAAAGAACGAGATTGAAAAAAAAAGGAAAAAGGGAACAGAAATATAAAACTGAATCACTAAACAAAAAAGTTTTAAAAAAATGGAGATTATAAGAGGAAAAAAATGAAGTGGGAATATGAAAAGAAATAAAAAAGGAAATAATAAGAATGAAAATAATGATAAAGAAT
>NC_066535.1:10190904-10235904 GCF_024679095.1 Eriocheir sinensis | reverse complement strand
TGTTCCCCACTCCTCCTCCTCCTCCTCCTCCTCCTCCAAGTCCATGATTCTCCTCTCTCTTATTTCTCCTCCTCCTCTTTCTCCTCACCTCCTATTTTTCATGTCTCGTTCCTCCTTGTTCTCTTTCGCTTCTCATTTTCCACCTCCTCCTCCTCCTCCTCCTTTCCTTTACCTCTCATTCCTCCTCCTCCTTTCCTTTACCTCTCATTCCTCCTCCTCCTCCTCCTCCTCCTCGTTCTTTTTCCTTCTCTCCCTCCTCTGCCTCCTCCTCCTCCTTTCCTTCCTTGCTCCTTCGCCTTTTTTGTTCTTTCAAATTCTCCTTCTCCTCCTCCTCCTCCTCCGGACCCAACAAGTCTCGGTGATGGACGAATTTGGGAAGAAAATTGAAGAAAAGTGGAGGAAAAGAAAGAGTGGAGGAGGAAGGAAGTTTATATTTTTATTTTGTTATTTACTATTTTTTTCCCTCCCAGCTCTTCCCGTCTCTCTCTCTCTCTCTCTCTCTCTCTCTCTCTCTCTCTCTCTCTCTCTCTCTCTTGTTATCTCTTCTTTTTTCTGTCCCCTTCACTGTCCTCCTCCTCCTCCTCCTCCTCTTCCTCCTCCTCCCTCCTCACCTTTGTCCCCAATCCCAGCGCTCTCTCTCTCTCTCTCTCTCTCTCTCTCTCTCTCTCTCTCTCTCTCTCTCTGTCGCACCTGCCTGTGACGTGTCTCATCATCACTTCTCCCTCTCTCTCTCTCCCTTTCCTCCCTCCCCCTCCCATCTCCCTTCCTTACCTCCCCTTCTCCCTTCTCTCTTCCTTACCCACGTCCTTCCTCTTCGCCTCCCTCCCTCACCACTTCTCCCATTCCCCTTCCTTCCTTCCTTCCTTCCTCATCTCTCCTCTCCCTTACTTTTATTCTCCCTCTCCACCACTCTTGCATATTCTCCCTTATCCTTCCTCTCCCTTACTTTTATCCTTCCTCTCTACCACTCTTGCATATTCTCCCTTATCCTTCCTCTCCCTTACTTTTATCCTTCCTCTCCACCACTCTTACATACTCTCCCTTACTTTTATCCTCCCTCTCCACCACTCTTACACTCTCCCTTACCCTTACTCTCCCTTACTTTTATCCTCCCTCTCCACCACTCTTACATACGCTCCCTTACCCTTCCTCTCCCTTACTTTTATCCTCCCTCTCCACCACTCTTACATACTCTCCCTTACCCTTCCTCTCCCTTACTTTTATCCTCCCTCTCCACCACTCTTACATACTCTCCCTTACCCTTCCTCTCCCTTACTTTTATCCTCCCTCTCCACCACTTACATATCTCTCCCTTACCATTTCTTTCTTCCTAACCTTTTCTTCCCTTCTACCATCTCGTCTAGCATACCTTTCTTCTTCTTCCCTTTCTTCCTCTCTTCCTTTACATCTTCCTCCCCCTCCTCCTATGTCTTTTTTTATCTTCAACCTTCGTGTTCACCCATCAATCCCTTCCCTAAATATACCTGACTTAAAGACCTCCCTATTTAGACTCCATTCGCTACCCAACCCCCTTACCTCATCCAATCCTTCTTCCCTTCCCTTCCCAGCTCCCCTTTGCTATCCACCTCCCTGTCCCTATCTTCCCTATTCTAATCTTCTCCCTTCCCTTCCTACCCCTCATTCGCTATCCATCTCCCTTTCCCTTACCCTAACCTCCTTCCCTTCCCAGCTCCCCTTTGCTATCCACCTCCCTGTCCCTATCTTCCCTATCCTAATCTCCCTTCCCTCCCTACCCATCTCCCTTTTCCTTCCTCTGTCTTACCTTACCTAACCTCCTCCTTCATACCCCTATCCTCCCCACCCCTTATCCTCTCCCCCTTTACCCCATTATCCTCCCGTAGTCTGTTCCCCACCCAACCACCTCCCTTTCCCTTACCTAACCTCCTTTCTCCCCTCCCTCCCCTTCCCCTTACCTTCACACCCCTTAAATAGAACACACATCCTCCTTCCCCCTCTCCCCCTACCTCTAGTTTCTCCCTTCCCCCTTCTTCACCCCCTACCACCTGTCTAGTTATTTACTTATTCTCCCTTTTATATTATCCCTATTCTCCTTTCTTTTCTCACCCTTCTCTCCCTATCATTCCTTCTTTTCTCACACTTCTCTCTTTTTTTCTCTCCCTATCCAACCTTCTTTTCTCTTCTCCACTTTTCTCCATATTCTCTTCTTTTATCTCCCTTTTTCTCATTCTTTTCTCTCCCTTCTTCGCTCCCCCCACTAACTACCCCAACCTTCCTTTCCTCCCTTAAAGTCCCCATTACTTCCCTTCCTTTCCCTGCCCTTTACCCCCTTCCTACCTTCCCTTCCAACACCCCTCTCCCTTTGTTTTATTTCCCTTCCCTTTTAAAAGCATACCATTTCCTGTACAGACTCCCCTTTCCTCCCCTACAATTCCTCCCCTAACCCTTCCCCTACCAGCATTGTACCTCCACTATCAGACCCCATTCTTCTTCCCTTTACTCCCCTTCCACTCCCCCATTCCCGCATCCACCTCCGCTTACCTATCCCCCTCTCTATTACTCCCCTTTCCTACCTTCCTTACCCCTCCCAATCCCTCTTCCAGTTTCCTACCTCCCCTTCCCCTTCCCCTTTCCTACCTTCCTTTCCCTCCCCCTTCCTACCATCCTTATCCCTCCCCTCTCCCACTCCCCGCATTCTACCTCCCCTTCCATACTCCCCTACCTCCCTATTCCTCCTCCCGTATCGTTCTTCCCTATTACGCCACCATCCTATCTCTCCAATCACCCCCACTCCCCCTTCCCGCATTATGCATCCCCCTTCCCTCCCTCCTCCCCAATTAACACCTGGCGACAGAACACTTACCGGAGGCCTTGGGGAGGGATGGGTAACACCTGTAAGGTAAGCGAGAAGGAGAGTTAGTCAAACAATTTACCTTGTCACACCTGGCCACACACACACCTGTTACCTGTTTGTGGTGCAGGTAAGGGCGTACGTTCACACACACACACACACACACACACACACACACACACACACACACACACACACACACACACACACTATTTTTTTCAACGCGGTATACAGGAAGGAATTATCTCGTACCTAATTTAATAACTGGCCAAAACACACACACACACACACACACACACACACACACACACACACACACACACACACACACACACACACACACACACACACACACACAACGTTAACGGGTGTGTGTGTGTGTGTGTGTGTGTGTGTGTGTGTGTGTGTGTGTGTGTGTGTGAATAAAAAGCAGGGAGATTAAAATAAACATAAGGACACTCAAAGACGTTCTCAAGCTCCCTCTCCTTTTGTTCTCCCTTCTCTTTTTCTCTCCCTATCCTCCCTTATTTTCTTAATCTTTTTTATTCATATTCTCCCTTCTCTTCTCACCCTTCTCTCCCCATCATTCCTTTACTCAGACTTCTCTCTCCCTTTTTCTCCCTATCCTCCCTTCTTTTCTCAATCTTCTCTATTTTTTATTCATATTCTCCCTTCTCTTCTCACCCTTCTCTCCCTATCACTCCTTTTCTCACTTCCCAATCTTCTCTTTTCTATCCACATTCTTCCTTTTCTCCCTGTCATTCCTTCTTTTCTCACACTTATCTCCCTTTTTTTCTCCCTATCCTCCCTTCTTTTCTCAATCTTCTCTATTTTTTCTCCCTATCCTCCCTTCTTTTCTCTTCTCCCCTTTTCTCCATATTCTCTTTTCTTTTCTCATTCTTTTCTCTCGCTTCTTCCTTCTCTCCCTTCTTCGCTCCCCACAATATATTCTACCCACCCCATTCTCCTCTCCCCTCCACCACCCCTCCCCCTGTCGCTTTACCCTTCAAACCTCACAATACCCCTAATTCTCTCTCTCTCTCTCTCTCTCTCTCTCTCTCTCTCTCTCTCTCAACACCCCGAGGTTCTCCAACAATAATTGCCATCAGCCACAACCACGAGAGATCTAATCTTCTCTTGAGGGCCAGAGGGGCGTAAGCGACACCTCGTGGACCTCAACCAAAACTCATCTCAACATTGGAACTCCGAGGTAACTGCCAGCGTCTCTCTCTCTCTCTCTCTCTCTCTCTCTCTCTCTCTCTCTCTCTCTCTCTCTCTCTCTCTCTCTCTTATCTATCTCTCATTTATCTCTGGTCTTTTTTTATCATCCTCTCCCCTCTTCCTCCTCTTCGTTCGTTGTTTAATTATATTCAAGCTGATGATTGCTTTCTCTCTCTCTCTCTCTCTCTCTCTCTCTCTCTCTCTCTCTCTCTCTCTCGATTTTATTTAATAGTAATCAATTTCAGCGCCTCGTTTCCTCTTCTCTTATATAATGGTTTAAAGAATTTTGCCTCTCTCTCTCTCTCTCTCTCTCTCTCTCTCTCTCTCTCTCTCTCTCTCTCTCTCTCTCTCTCTCTCTCTCTCTCTCTCTCTCTCTCTCTCTCTCTCTCTCTCTCTCTCTCTCTCTCTCTCCAATGTCTTTATAACTATGTCAGTGTGTGTATGTGTACATGTGTGCGTGTGAGTGTGTGTGTGTGTGTGTGTGTGTGTGTGTACACACACACACACACACACACACACACACACACACACACACACACACCACAAGGACGAAAATCTCTCCACACAACCTCGAACAAAAACCCGAAGAGCCGGAGGTGGAGGAGGAGGAGGGAAGAGGAGGAGGAGGAAGAGGAGAGGATAAGGGCTGAATGTGTACAGTCACTAAGGTTGAAGCCCTAGGCAAGCCGTATACCAATGTGGTCCTTATTGTAGGAGGAGGAGGAGGAGGAGGAGGGTGTTATGGTGTCTGGTGACGGATGGAAGGAAGGAGGGAGGGAGGAAGAGAGAAGGGAAGGGATGAATGGAGAGAGAGAGAGAGAGAGAGAGAGAGAGAGAGAACGGCAACAAACAAATGTAATTAAACACAGATATGCATACAAATGAGAGAGAGAGAGAGAGAGAGAGAGAGAGAGAGAGAGAGAGAGAGAGAGAGAGAGAGAGAGAGAGAGAGAGAGAGAGAGAGAGAGAGAGAGAGAGAGCATTCACACAAAAACCTGACAAGAAAGGAAGGGGTTGAAGGGAGAGAGGGAGGAAAGGAGAATAGAAAATGGAAATGAGGAGGAGGAGGAGGAGGAGGAAAAGGATGACAACATGACAAGGAGGGAGGAAAAGAAGAGTGGGAGGAGGAGGTAAGCCAGTCTCCTCCTCCTTCTCTTCTTCCTCCTCCTCCTCCTCCTCTCCTACACCTGCCTTGAATCCTCCTCCAGGTGTGTGAGTGACGTGTCCCTCCTCCTCCTCCTCCTCCTCCTCCTCCTCCTCCTCCTCCTCCTCCCTTCCCGTCACCACCATCATTAGTCACCCATCACCTTCACCCTTGTTACTTACTGCTCTCTCTCTCTCTCTCTCTCTCTCTCTCTCTCTCTCTCTCTAATCACCATCACTCTTCCTCTTATAACATAATCGCCGCTATTTCCAATCACAATTAATAATAACTTAAGACAAAGCTTCTCTCTCTCTCTCTCTCACTCTCTCTCTCTCTCTCTCTCTCTTCTCTGACTCTCTCCTCCTCCTCCTCCTCCTCCCCCTCCTCCTCATCCTCCTCCCTCCCCACAGTATCAGGTTCCTTCAACGGGCTGGTCCTGTACGGCCGAAGGTCCACGTGTGTGTGTGTGTGTGTGTGTGTGTGTGTGTGTGTTATGGTCGTAGTCGTAGTAGTAATAGTGGTAAAGGTTATAGTGATGGTAAATAAGGTTCATTTTGCCATAATAATAATAATAATAATAATAATAAAGGCGTAATAAGATAATAATGATAAAGATCTATTGAGGAAAAAGAAAGCAACACAAGGCCAAGTATAATGTGTGTGTGTGTGTGTGTGTGTGTGTGTGTGTGTGTGTGTGTGTGTGTGTGTGTGTAAGTAAATTCACCATCATGTTCCGGGGATGTTGTTACAGCTGCTGTGTGTGTGTGTGTGTGTGTGTGTGTGTGTGTGTGTGTAAACCTTCATACGGTTCTTACACACACACACACACACACACACATTTCAAAAAGATTTCGTCCAATATTTTTTTTTATACATCCAACGAAAGAATGTTTGCAGAGAGAGAGAGAGAGAGAGAGAGAGAGAGAGAGAGAGAGAGAGAGAGAGAGAGAGAGAGAGACCCAGAATGATTCTCACGTAAACAGACTTAATTGGATTACTCACCCCCCAACCTCTCTCTCTCTCTCTCTCTCTCTCTCTCTCTCTCTCTCTCTCTCTCTCTCGATTCCCAGCTCCTCAGCAGATATGATGTATTGATAGTGGAGGGTTGAGTTTGAGAGGAAGGGGAAGAATAAGAGGAGGAGGAGGAGGAGGAGCAAGAGGAGGAGGAGAAGGAAAAAAGAAGAGAATGTGGCGCCCTCTTTCTCTCTTCCCTTCTTCTTTCCTCAACTTTGTTTTTCTTTTTACTGTTTTCCTTCCCTCCTGTTTTTCCCTTAACCCTTTTATTCTTTTTTCTTTTCTTTTTCTTTCTTCCTCCTCTTCTTCACCCACAGCTTTCTATTTTTGGTCTATTCTTATACGTTCTTATCTTTTTTATTTTTTTTTATTCTTTATTTTCTTACTCTTCCGCATTTTCACTTTACCTTGTTCTTGCTTTTCCTGTTTTCTCATTTTCTGCTCCATTTACCTGGTTTTTTTTTTCTTTCCTTCCTTCTCTTGATTGCCTCTCATATATCTTTTTTTTTTTCTCTTTCTCTCGTGTGTGCCCCTCATCTTTTTCTCCCTGTTTTTTTATTTTATCTTTCTCTTTATTACATTTATATCTTATTATTTTATTTCTTTTCATTCTTTTTACACTTATCTTTCTTCTTCTTGTTATTTTCTTTCTTTCGTACTCCTGTTTTTCATTTTCATTTATAACAAACTTTTTTTTTATCTTTCTTTCTCTTTATTACATTTATATCTTATTATTTTATTTATTTTCATTCTTTTTACACTTATCTTTCTTCTTCTTGTTATTTTCTTTCTTTCGTACTCCTGTTTTTCATTTTCATTTATAACAAACTTTTATTTTTTTTTTATCTTTCTCTCATACGTTATTTTCTCAGCAACTTTCTTCTTTTTTACTACTTTTCCTTTCTTCATTTCTCTTTAGTCTTGCCTCTCTCTTGGTTCTTCTTTTGTTCTCGTTTTCCTTTCTCTTTTTTTCCACTAACTTTTATTTTCTTTCTTTCCAACGCAATTTTCTCACCAACTTTCCTCTTTTTACTAGTTTTTTTTTCTTTCTTCTTACTTTATTTCTTTTTCACTGTTTGCTTTCCTCTATTTTTTCCTCGTCTCTTTCTTCTTGTTCTTTACTTTACTTTCTTTCTCCTCTCTTCTTTAGTTTCTTTCTTTCTTCGTACTCTGTTTTTCTTTCTTTCCTTCGCTATCTTCAATTTCTTTTTTTCCTTCTTAACGTTTTTTTTTCCTTATATCTTTCTTTCTTGCTCTTTTTCCTTCTTTCTTGCTGTTTTTTCTTTCTCTTTTTACTTCTTCACAAACCCTTCAATCTTTCTTTTCTTCGTTATTTTCCACCAGTTTTTCTTTTAATGTTTCTTTTCTCTTCTCTCGTCTTGTTATTTTCTTTCCTTCGTACTGTTTTCCTTTTTCCTTTTCCCCCACACAAACTCAAATCTTCCTTTTCTTCACTATTTTCCTTTTTTTTCTTTTAAGTGTTTGTTTCTCTTCTCTGTATCTTTCGTAGTTCTTTTCTTTTTTACCACATTTTATTTAATTTTTCTTCGTAATTTTTTACTCTTTCTTTTCCTCATTTTTTTTCCCTTCTCTCTTTCTCTTTCTTTCTTAGTTGTTATCTCTTTTTCCACATTTTTTTCCTTTCTTCGTTATTTTTTCACCGGCTTTCTTCTTTTTACTCTTATTTTTTTCCTCATTTTTTCTCCCTCGTTTTCGAAAATCTCCGTCTCTTTTTTCATTAAACTAAATATTTCTTTTCTTCGCTATTTCCACTTTTTTTTCCTTTTAATGATTTCTCTCTTCTGGTTATTTTCTTTCTTTTTTTTTTCTTTTTAACACATTTTTCTCCACTATTTTCCAACCAACTTCTTTTTTTCCTTGTTCTTCGTTTTTTTTTCCATTTTTTTCTCCACTATTTTCCAACTAACTCATCTTTTTTTTCCTTTTCTCTCCCTCGTTTTCGAAAATCTCCGTCTCTTTCTTCTTTAAACTAAATACTTCTCTTCTTCGCTATTTCCACTCTTTTTCTTCCCTTTAAGTGATTTCTTTTCTTTCTTTTTTTTCTTTTTTCCACATTTTTCTCAACACTGTTTTCCAACTAACTCTTCTTTTTTTCCTTTTCTCTCCCTCGTTTTCGAAAATCTCCGTCTCTTTCTTCTTAAAACTCTTCCTTTTGTGGCAAGAGTTTTAACTTCTTATCTCTTAATTTTCTGCTCAGCTTTCCATTTCGTTTTTTCCTCTTTTCCGTTTCTCACGCTTAAACCATTATCTTTTTTTCTTCCCTTTGGCCTCCCACGCTCTCTCTCTCTCTCTCTCTCTCTCGAATTGATTTTATCTTTTGAAAGATTTTTTCTCTCTTTTCCTCCTCCATCACTTGAAAATTAACTTCTCTCTCTCTTCAGAATTTCCTAATATGGGTATCTCCTCCTCCTCCTCCTCTTCCTCCACCTGCTCCTCCTCCTCCTTCCTCTTCCTCCTTCTTTATTCCTCTTTGTCCTCGTCGTTCTCCTCTTCCAATCAATAAACGAAGCATGATTTCGTGTGCGTGCGTGCGTCTCTTTGTGTGTGTGTGTGTGTGTGTGTGTGTGTGTGTGTGTGTGTGTGTGTACAGTAGGAAATAATTATTGCTACATGCCTCGCGTGGGAGGGAAGGGGGGGGGGGGACAGGGGGAGGAGGGGGGTTGCGTTGGAAGATGGGGGGAGGGGGGGGGGAGAACACGGGTTTGCGTGAGTGGGAGTGGGGGGGAAGGGGGGGACAGGAAGTGGAATGTAAAATAAGTAATATGTATACATGCTCTCTCTCTCTCTCTCTCTCATAACAATAACAAAACAACAGTAATAACAATAACAATAATAATAATAATAATACGAAGATACGAGAAAGAACAAATTAAACGGGAAAATTAAACGGGAGAAATAATACACGTGATGATAAATAAAAGTGAGTGACAATAAACAGAAGGAAGGAGCAGAAACAAAGACGATGAAAGGATGAAGAGAAATACAATATAAAACCAACAATGAGACCGAAGGAGGAAAAGAAAGAAAAGAACAGAAGTAAAGAAAGAAAGACAGGGAAGAAAAGAAGAAAGAAACACAACCAAACACAGAGAAGTAAAGGAAATTGATGTGAATGAAGGAATAAGCAAAAGGAACAAGATAAATAAAAATACACAAAATAAAACCAATAAAACAGGAGGAGGAGGACAATAAAAGTAATGAAAGAAAGGGAGAAGGAAAGAACGAAAGATAAGCACACACACACAAAAGTAAAAATAGTTGATAAGAATGAAGGAATAAGGAAAAAATAGGAAACAAACACGAAATACAATAGCTAACGATAAAGGAAGGAATAAGAAGAGAAAGAAAGGGAGAAAGGAGGGAAGATAAACTGGAAATGAAGGTAATGTAAAGAGAATGAAGGAATAAGGAAAAGGAAAAGAGAAAAGAAACAAACACGAAATAGAAAAACAAATGATAAAGGAAGGAATAAGAAGAGAAAGAAAAGGAGAAAGGAGGGAAGATAAACTGGAAATGAAGGTAATATAAAGAAAAAGAACATATAAGGATAAGAAAAAAGAAACAAACACGAAATAGAAAAACAAATGATAAAGGAAGGAATAAGAAGAGAAATAAAAGGAGAAAGACAGGAAGATAAACTGGAAATGAAGGTAATATAAAGAAAATGAACAAATAAGGATAAGAAAAGAGAAAGGAAACAAACACGAAATAGAATAACAAATAATAAAGGAAAGAATAAGAAGAGAAAGAAAAGGAGAAAGGAGGGAAGATAAACAGGAAATAGAGGTAATATAAAGAGAATGAGAGAAGAAGTAAAAGGAAAGGAGAAAGGAAATAAACAAACACGAAATAGAATAGCTAATGATGAGGGAGGAATAAGAGAAGAAAGAAAGGGAGAAAGGAGGAAAGAGAAAAACAAAATAAATGTGATTGGAGAGGAGTAAAGAAAATATAGGAAAATAGGAAAAAATGGAGAAATGAGGAGAGATGACCAAAAACAAAGTAAAAAAATAAAAAAATAGAACAAGAATTTTAGCAACACAAGACAAAACAAAGAAAATAAAGAAAAAAAGGAAAAAGTGGAGAAATGAGGAAAATATATATAAACAGAACAAAAAAGAACTATAACAATAATTTTAGCAACACAAGACATAACAAACAAAGAAAATAAGAATAGAAAAAATTGAGAAATGAGGAAAAAAAAAAGAACAATTCTAGCAACACACAAAACAAAACTACCAACAAATAAATACAAAAAAAGACGTAAAATATGGGACAGGGACACAATGATATGACGTGTGTGTGTGTGTGTGTGTGTGTGTGTGTGTGTGTGTGTGTGTGTGTGTGTGTGTGTGTGTGTGTTGTTCCACTGTCTTTTAACACCTGGGACCCAACACAGGTGAAGGAAGGGGGAGGGGAGGGGATGAAGGGGGGAAGGGGAGGAGGGAAGGGGAGGGGAGGGAAGAGGGGGAGGGAGGGTTGAGCACCTGGGAATACATAAAGGAGAGAGAGAGAGAGAGAGAGAGAGAGAGAGAGAGAGAGAGAGAGAGAGAGAGAGAGAGAGAGAGAGAGAGAGAGAGAGAGAGAGAGAGAGAGAGAGAGAGAGAGAGAGAGAGAGAGAGAGAGAGAATTGAATAGAATTGCTAAATGCAGTGGAGAGAGAGAGAGAGAGAGAGAGAGAGAGAGAGAGAGAGAGAGAGAGAGAGAGAGAGAGAGAGAGAGAGAGAGAGAGAGAGAGAGAGAGAGAGAGAAGAGACAACAGAGAACAGACACACACACACACACACACACACACACACACACACACACACACACACACACACACACACACACAAGCACGCACAAACACAGACAGAGGAAGGCAGGGAGGAGGAATAGCTAAATACACTACAAAAGAAAGAAAGAAAGAGACAAAGGGAAGGAGAAAGAGAAGAAGAAGGGGAGGAGGGGAGAACAGGTAAATAGCGTGAGGGGAGAGAAGAGGGGAAGAGGACGCCATGACACAATAAAGAGTGGAAGAAGGGGAAAAGGGTAAGAGGGGAGAGATACCTAAATACTACAGCTTAGAAGAGGGGAAGAGAGAGAGAGAGAGAGAGAGAGAGAGAGAGAGAGAGAGAGAGAGAGAGAGAGAGAGGGGGGGAAGAGGGGAAGGAGAGAATTTTATATAGAGGAAAAAGGAAGAAGGGGGAGCTGTAGATGGGGGAGGAGAAGGAAGAGGAAGGAGAGAAAAGAGAATAAGAGGAAGAAGTAAAGGAAGAGGAAACAGTAAGGAAGAAAAGAGGGGAAAGAAGAGAAGGGAAAAAGATAGAGAAGAGGGGAGAAGGTTGAAAATAGGAGAATGACGGAAAGGGAGAAAGAAAAAGGAATAGGAGAAAGCAGTAATGAGGGGAAATAAAAGAAGGGAGATTAAAAGTAAAAAGTAAAAGGGGGGAGATGAAAACGGGGAGCAGGAGGAGGAAACGGTAAAGGGAAAGAAAATAAGGAAATAAGAAAAAAGAAGTAACAGGGAGAACAGAAAACAGGACACATGAGAAGGAAGTAAAGGGAGAGAAAAAGAGGGGAGAAGGTTGGGAATACGAAAGGTACAAGGCAAAAAGGTGAGGGGGGGGGAGAGAAGGACAGGGGAGGGGTGGGGAGAAGAGGGGAGGAGAGGGAAGGGAGGGGAGTGAGGGAAAGGGAGAATACCAATCTGAATTACAACACAGGTGGCAGGAAGAGGGGAAGAGAGAAGAGGGGAGAAGGGAGAGGAGGGGAGAAGGGGAGAAGGGAGGAAAGGGGAAAAGGTAACCCAAAAAACAATGCGGAAGAGAGAGAGAGAGAGAGAGAGAGAGAGAGAGAGAGAGAGAGAGAGAGAGAGATAAAAGAGAAGAGGGGAAATAGCAAGAAAAGGCTGAACAGTGTAGAGAAGAGGAAGAAGAGGAGGAGGAAGAAAGAAGCAAAGAAAAATAAGATAATGAAGGACGAGGAGAAGAGGAAGAAGAGGAAAAGGAGGATAGAAAGAGGAATTGATTGATTGAGGGAAAGGAGGAGGAGGAAAGAGAAGGAAACAATAAAAGACGAAGCGAAGGACAAAGAAAAGAAGGAAATAAAAAAGAAAGAGTGAATCATTCCCACCAAAAAGAAAATGGGATACAAAAAATAATAATGAAGAAAACGATGAAAGGCGAGAAGAAAGAAAACGATAAAATAAATACATAGAGGAATTAATTGACTGAATATATACCCACACAAAAATACAATAGAAAAATAGATTAAAAAAAATAGGAAAGCAGACCGAGGAAAAGAAGAAGGAAAAAGGGAAGCAAAGAAAAGGATGATGATGGACAGGAAATGCGGAGGAGAGAAAAAAGGAGGAAACAGGAAGGAAGAGGAAAAGGAGACAAATAGGAAAACAGACAAGAGGAAAAGAAGGAAAAAGAGAAGCAAAGAAAAAAAGATGATGATTGAGGGACAGGAAATGCGGAGGAGAGGAAAAAAAAGGAGGAAATAGGAAGGAAGAGGAAAAGGAGGAGACAAATAGAAAAACAAACAGAGGAAAAGGAGAAGGAATGAGGGAAGCAAAGAAAAGGATGACGATGATTGAGGGACAGGAAATGCGGAGGAGAGGAAAAAAAAGGAGGAAATAGGAAGGAAGAGGAAAAGGAGGAGACAAATAGGAAAACAGAGGAAAAGGAAGAGGAAAAAGAGAAGCAAAAAATAAAGATGACGATGATTCAAGGCCAAGAAAAGCGGAGGAGAGGAAAAAAAGGAGTAAAACAGGAAGAGGAAAAGGAGGAAATAAACATGAAGAAAGACGGAGGAAAAGGAGAAGGAATGAGAAAAGCAAAGAAAAAGATGATGATGAAAAGGCCATGGAAAGCG
Source organism: Eriocheir sinensis (assembly GCF_024679095.1). NCBI lineage: Eukaryota > Metazoa > Arthropoda > Malacostraca > Decapoda > Varunidae > Eriocheir > Eriocheir sinensis. Next base: position 10,222,813 of record NC_066535.1, on the reverse strand, counting down.
GAAGAGAAAAAAAAGGAGTAAAACAGAAGAGGAAAAGGAGGAAATAAACAGGAAGAAAGACAGAGGAAAAGGAGGAAAAGAAAAAGAGAAGCAAAGAAAAAGATGATGATGACGAGGCAGGAAAAGCGGAAAGAAAAGGAGAAAACAGGAAGAGGAAAAAGAGGAAATATATAGGAAGACAGACTGATTGAAAAATTCCCACCCAAACAAAAACAAACAAACAAATGATAATAATAATGAAGATTGGAGATAAACGTGTGTGTGGTGAGGAGGAGAGAGGAGAACGTCGGGCGGGATTGTTGGAAAGAAATACCACCATCACAAAATTAATCCCGTACAGGTGTAAAGTGAGCAGGTAGAATTAATTAAGACCGCTGAAGGTGAGTGAATACGGGGGGCAGGTGTTTGGAGCGGGCGAGAGGGAGATGGATGAGCGAGGAAAAAACATGCTACCACCTGCTAATTAAACACAGGTATACGTGAGGTGATAAAGGCAGGTAGGTAAGGTAGGTAGGTAAGGTAGGAAGGTAAGGAGAGGAAAATCATTAAAGGAAAGTTAAAAGACTGAGCGGTAGAAGGTAAGGAAGAGGAACGAGGGAAAAGAAAGGAAGATAAAGAAGGAAGATAGAGAAAAGTAAGGAAGGAGAAAGGGAAGAAATGAAGAAGGGAAGGAAGTAGAGAAAAGTAAGGAATGAGGAGAAAGGGAAGAAATGGAGGGAAGGAAGAAAAAGAACGAAGTTGAGAAAAGTAAGGAAGGAGAAAGGGAAGAAATGAAGAAGGGAAGAAGAGAAGGAAGTAGAGAAAAGTAAGGAATGAGGAGAAAGGGAAGAAATGAAAAAGTGAAGGAAGAGGAAGAAAGTAATGAAAAGTAAGGAATGAGGAGAAAGGGAAGAAATGCAGAAGGGAAAGAGAAAGAAGGAAATAGAGAAATTAAGCAAACGAGAGAGAAAGGGAAAATATAACGAGGTTTGTGTGTGTGTGTGTCATCTGTTTGGTTATTAAACAGAGATGTAGGTAATGTTTTGCAGTAAGAACGTGAAATGTGTCGTGTGTGAGAGTGTGTGTGTGTGTGTGTGTGTGTGTGTGTGTGTGTGTGTGTGTGTGTGTGACTTTCTAAATGTTTACTTTATCAAATGCGTTTCAAGTGGGTAAATATAATTATGCGAAGGGAGAAAGGAAGGTAGGTGGGAGGGAGAAGGGATAGAAAGGATAAAAAGACGGAAGGTAAATAGTTCAAAAGAAAGAATGAAAAGAAAGAAGGAAGTAATGGCTCACGGTAAATAGTAAAGAAAGAAAGAACGAAAGAAAGACTGAAGGAATGACTAGCGGTAAATAAGGGGAAAGAGAATGAGCAAAAATACGCAAGGAATAACTGGGAGGTAAATAAGAAGATAAAGGAAGAGAAGAAAATAGCGAAAAAAACAGAATTAAAATGAAAGAAAGCAGGGATGATTACAAGCAGGAGGGTAGAAAGAGGAAAGAATAAATAGAAAATAGAATAAGAGAAAAGCAGGAGGTAGAAAGACGAAAGAATAGAAAGAATAGAATAAGAGAGAAAAACAGAAGGTAGAAAGACGAAGGGATAGAAAGAATAGAATAACAGAGAAAAACAGGAGGTAGAAAGACGAAAGAATAAATAGAAAGAATAGAATAAGAGAAAAAGAGAAGGTAAAAAGACGAATGAATAAATAGAAAGAATAGAATAACAGAAAAAGAGAAGGTAGAAAGACGAAAGAATAGAAAGAATAGAACAACAGAGAAAAGCAGGAGGTAGAAAGACGAAAGAATAGAAAGAATAGAAAAACAGAAAAAAACAGGAGGTAGAAAGACGAAAGAATAGAAAGAATAGAAAAACAGAAAAAAACAGGAGGTAGAAAGACGAAAGAATAGAAAGAATAGAACAACAGAAAAAAACAGGAGGTAGAAAGACGAAAGAATAGAAAGAATAGAACAAAAAAAAAACAGGAGGTAAGAAGACGAAAGAACAGAAAAATAAAGAATAGAAAAATAAAAAGAACAGAAGAAAGAAGCAAAGGAGGAGGAACGGGACGAAATAAAGATAAAAAAAGTAAAATAACTGGACACATAGATAAGTAGAAAAGTAAAAAGCACCATTAGGACAAAAAAAAAGTAGACAAAATAAAGTAATAGAGGAACGGGGCCGAATAAGGAAGTAAGGCGGCATTAGCAAGACAGGTAAGTAACAAATTAAGCAGGTGTGTAGGCAGGTAAGTTAGCAGGTGTGTGTGTACTTACGTCACGAGCAGTGCGAGCAGGAGGTGACGGTCGAAGCCGCTACCCCGACAATCCTGTAACGAGGAAAAGCAGGTAATTAGTAGGCGTCACCTGTGTGTGTGTGTGTGTGTGTGTGTGTGTGTGTGTGTGTGTGTGTGTGTGTGTGTGTGTGTGTGCGTGTGTGTGTTATTATCTCATTTTCTCTTCCCTCTATTCTTGCCTTTTCTATCCATCCCCGCGTGTTTGTGTGTGTGTGTGTGTGTTTACATAATATATTCTTACATACCTCTGACATCTGTGTGTGTGTGTGTGTGTGTGTGTGTGTGTGTTTGGACCGACTGTGTGCGTACGTGTCACGTTTTACACACACACACACACACACAACTGCACACATTTCCTGTCAGCACTCTCTCTCTCTCTCTCTCTCTCTCTCTCTCTCTCTCTCTTTCAACTTCATAAACTTCCTGCATCTCTCCCCCCCCCCCGCCCCCCTCGCGCTAACTCCCTCTAAACACACACACACACACACACACACACACACACACACAAACGCACGCACGCTATTTCCACCCTTCTGCCGCCTTTCCGCATGGTTGATTATCGAACTCAATTCAAACCTTCGCCCCAATTAAAAGCTTGGAGAGAGAGAGAGAGAGAGCACGCCAAGCAACTCTCACCCTTCAATATTGAGAGACTTCGGGCGCAACTCTCTCCCTTTCTCTCTCCCTCTCCCTCTCCCTCTCTCTCTCCCCTTCTCCCTCTCTCTTCCTCCCCACGATTAGTAAACGCTTCCCCCTTATTTGCTTTTTTTTTCTTTCCTATTTGCCCCATTAAGCATGTTAAAAGGGGGAAGATGATGCTAAGCCACACGCAAGGGGAGAGAGAGAGAGAGAGAGAGAGAGAGAGAGAGAGAGAGAGAGAGAGAGAGAGAGAGAGAGAGGGGAAAATTATTAAAGGAAAGATAAAAGAATGAGTGATAGAAGATGAGGAAGGGGAAAGGGAAGAAATAAAGAGTAAAAAAGGAAGTAGTGGGATTATTTAAAGGAGAAAGGGAAGAAACAAAGAGAAGGGAAGGAAGAGAAAGAAGGAAGTAGAGAAATTGAATAAAGAGAAAGGGAAGAACGAAGAAAAGGAAAGGAAGAGAAAGAAGGAAGGAGAAAGAAGAAATGAAGGAAAAATAGGAAGTAGAAAAATCAAGAAAGGAAAAAGGAAAGAAATGAAGGGAAGAGGAGAAACGAAAGAAATGAAGGGAAGAGGAGAAAGGAAAGAAATGAAGGGAAGAGGAGAAAGGAAAGAAATGAAGGGAAGAGAAAAAAGGAAAGAAATGAAGGGAAGAGGAGAAAGGAAAGAAATGAAGGGAAGAGGAGAAACGAAAGAAATGAAGGGAAGAGGAGAAAGGAAAGAAATGAAGGGAAGAGGAGAAAGGAAAGAAATGAAGGGAAGAGGAAAAACGAAAGAAATGAAGGGAAGAGGAGAAAGGAAAGAAATGAAGGGAAGAGGAGAAAGGAAAGAAATGAAGGGAAGAGGAGAAAGGAAAGAAATGAAGGGAAGAGGAGAAACGAAAGAAATGAAGGGAAGAGGAGAAAGGGAAGAAATGAAGGGAAGAGGAGAAACGAAAGAAATGAAGGGAGGAGGAGAAAGAAAAGAAATGAAGGGAAGAGGAGAAAAGAAAGAAATGAAGGGAAGAGGAGGAAGGAAAGAAATGAAGGGAAGAGGAGAAAAGAAAGAAATGAAGGGAAGAGGAAAAAGGAAAGAAATGAAGGGAAGAGGAAACGAAAGAAATGAAGGAAGGGAAGAACTGAAGGGAAGAGGAGAAAGGAAAGAAATGAAGGGAAGAGGAGAAACGAAAGAAATGAAGGGAAGAGGAGAAACGAAAGAAATGAAGGGAAGAGGAGAAACGAAAGAAATGAAGGGAAGAGGAGAAACGAAAGAAATGAAGGGAAGAGGAGAAACGAAAGAAATGAAGGGAAGAGGAGAAACGAAAGAAATGAAGGGAAGAGGAAAAAGGAAAAAAATAAAGGGAAGAGGAAAAAGGAAGAAATTTGATAAAAGCGGAGATACTACAACCCCCCCTTCCCCTACCACCACCACCATCGTCTACTTTAATTAACAAACCTTAACCACCACCACCAATCTCATTATCACCACCATCATTATAATTATCGCCCGCACCACCACCACCACCACACAATCATTATAATTATTGCTATCACCATCACCACCACTACAACCATTATCAGACACCATTAAAACCTACCACTACTAACAACAACAACAACAACAAGCTTCTCACCATTACCATCATATTCGTTTTTTTTCTTCCAACTGAAATGCCGCTAACGACTCTCTCTCTCTCTCTCTCTCTCTCTCTCTCTCTCTCTCTCTCTCTCTCTCTCTCAAACACGTGGCGCGAACAATGAGGTTGACCTACTCACACATTAACCCCCCCCTACCCCCCTTTTCCTGTCCCTCCCTCCCTCCAACCCCTCTTTAGTGTGTGTGTGTGTGTGTGTGTGTGTGTGTGTGTGTGTCGAGGAGTTCACACGCACACACATATACATACATAACATACATACATACATACCTCCATACATGCACACGTAATCCTTTGCAAGTTTTTATATATATACATTTTTTCTTCACATTTCTGATATTTTTTTTCTTTTCTTTTTTTTCGCTTCATAGGTTTCTCTCAATGTTATGTATGAATGTTTGTCTTACTTATTATTGATGTCAAGAGCATGAGGGGAAAACCACACACACACACACACACACACACACACACACACACACACATTCCCTTACCCCTCCTTCCCCCCAGCAACCACAACCCCAGCCACAATTTCCTTCCTTTCTATGTTTCGTCTATTTCCTTTCCACGTCCTTCCCTCCCTCTCTCCCCTCACACACACACACACACACACACACACACACACACACACACACGCAAACTTCCTGCCTCCCTCCCCCCTCCCCACCACCCTCATTTATATACACTCCCTCCTTTCCCCCCCCATCTCTCTCTCTCTCTCTCTCTCTCTCTCTCTCTCTCTCTCTCTCCATACTTTATTTCTTCCTCCTCCTTCTCCTTCCTGCCGTCTTTCATCATATAGTTTGACACAAGGTTAGGGAAGCATTTATTATTATTATTATTATTATTATTATTATTATTATTATTATTATTGCACTGAAGTCAACCCATTATCTCCAGTTTTTCTTTCCCTTCAAATAACCTTCATTTTTAAGAGGCGATTATAATATCCTTTTCTAAGCATCATTTTTTATTTTCTTATTTTAATGCCTCGGCCTCACTCATCCTCTTTAAATTAATATTCCTTCACCTTCACTCACACCTCGCATTAATATTTCATCACCGCCTCTTATATTCTCTCTCTCTCTCTCTCTCTCTCTCTCTCTCTCTCAGCTTTACCTTTAAATTCACTCATATTCATAATAAAAATATATGTATGCTTTTTTGTTTCTAGTAATCTTTTTAATCCCTTTCTCTGTCATTATGTGTGTATTGTATTTATTGCGTGTGGTTCTCTCTCTCTCTCTCTCTCTCTCTCTCTCTCTCTCTCTCTCTCTCTCCCCCCGTCCTTCCTCCTCTTCGTTTCTTCCCTTTCTCCTTCCTTATCTAATTTCTGTCCTTCCTTTTCCATCTCTTCTTTTCGTTTCTTCCCTTTCTCCTTTATCTAATTACCCTACTTCGTTCTTTATCTTCCCTTTTCTAATTTCTGTACGTTCTTCTTTTTCTTCCCTTTCACTTTCCTTATCTAATTAATTATCTCTACTCTTCTTTCCTTCCCTTCTCTTCACTTCCCTTTCTCCTTCCTTCATTTCTACTTCTCTCTCTCTCTTCCCTTGTCTTCGTTTCTACTCTCTCTCACCTGACCTTGCCTAACTAATAAGACTCACGGTTGCCAGTCTCCTCAAATAGTATCCATTTATATCCATCATCGTTGGATATCAAAATATACACTGCAAAGGCTTATACATATATTTATCTTATTTGCGCCGACGTCCTCACCTTTATATACTTTTTTTGTCTGTTGCTTAAGAGGAGGAGGAGGAGGAGGAGGTGAGTGTATAATGGAGGAGTAAAAAAAAAATAAAGTAGGAAATGTTCTAAACTGAGGGAGAAGAGTGTGATAATTCTGACTAGTAATTTCTTGGAGAGAGAGAGAGAGAGAGAGAGAGAGAGAGATAGTTTCCTCCTTACATACAAGCAGAAACATTATTATCCTCTCCTCTCCTCCTCCTCTTCTTCCTCCTCCTCCCCCATACATCACCGCTTGTCAACCGGCCAAATACAGTCGTTAAAATTATTTCTCTCCATCACCACTCTCCTTGTCCTCCTCTCTCTCTCTCTCTCTCTCTCTCTCTCTCTCTCTCTCTCTCTCTCTCTCTCTCTCTCTTCCTGCTCAAACCTTGCATTTCATTCCCTCCCTTCTCTTCCATTTCTTTTTTTTTCCCTTTTTCTATTTTCCTCCTCCCTTAATTTTCATTCATTATTCCCTTCTCCACATCCTCTTATCTCTCCTCTGATTATCTTTTTTCCTTTCCTCTTTCTTCCTCCAGTCATGCTCTCATTCCCTCCGTTTTCTTTCTTCTATTCATCTTTTCCTATCCTTTTCTATCCTTTCATCATTTTTCCTTTCTTTATAATCTCTCCTGAACTTTTTCCTCTCCTCTTTCTCTCCTCTCCCCCCCCTTTCCCTCGCCATATGGTTCTCTGTTCTCTCTTCTCTCTCCTTTCCCTTCATCTCTTCTTTCTTCTCTCAATCTCTTATCCTTCCTTTCTACCTCTTTCCTTTTCCTCTCATTCCCACCCCTTCCTCTCTTCATCATCACTCTCCTCTCCTCTCCCCTACTTTTTCCTTCGCCATATGGTCTCTCTCCTCTCCTCTCCCTTTATCTTCCTCTCCGGCATCTAAGTTTGGCGGGTTTTTAATTGGCGAACATGCAACATTAAACTTGACATGTCCATAAAACACACACACACACACACACACACACACGGGTAATATCTCGCACTTTTATTCTCGGTAAAGCCGCGCATTCTCTCAATTATTATTATTAAAGTCAAATCCTGATAAGTATTATTTTACATATTTTTTTATATTATATTCAACAGCCAGCGGCAGCGGCGGAGGGCTCGGGTAAGTACACACACACACACACACACACACACACACACACACACACACACACACACACACACACACACACACACACTTTTTGTATTTGCCCATCAGCAGTATTTAACACAATGAAGCTCTATTATAATGTTACGTTGGTGTTACATGCAAAACAATATTCTTTATAGGCTTTTAACCAGGTTCGTAATGCTCAATAAATCTCTCTCTCTCTCTCTCTCTCTCTCTCTCTCTCTCTCTCTCTCTCTCTCTCTCTCGTTAATTCCACGATAATTAACGCATATGTCCAGTAACGTCAGGCGAGAGGCGATAGCGTAAGGTAAAAAGATCAAAAGATACGTTAGTGTGCGGAAAAGGGAGAGGAGAGAAGTAAAGGGGAGAGGAGAGAAGGGTAGGAAGGGGGGCGAGAATGTGAGGAAAGGGTAGGGGAGGAAACGGTGGTGAGGGATGGGAGTGACAGTGGAAGCAAAAGGGAGAGCAAGTAAAGGGGAGAGAAGGGAAGGGTAGGAAAGGGGGAAGGAAGGCTGGTGGGAGATGGGAGAAGGGAAGGAAGAAGGGTAAGGGGAGGAATGGGAGGTATGGAAGAAGGGAAAGAAATGGAGGAAAGTGAGATTGAGGATTACAAGCAAAAAAGTAAACTGAGAAGTAGTTTTGGTTAAGGTTGGCAATAGTAGTAGTAGTAGTAGTAGTGGTAGCAGTAATAGTAGTAGCAGTAGTAGTAGTAGTTTGTGGTAGCAGTAGTAGAGGAAGTAATCAAGCTAAATGTTTATCTCCAGTCATAATATTACCCTGGATATATTGCAAGTTCTCTCTCTCTCTCTCTCTCTCTCTCTCTCTCTCCACTTCCCTCTTTTGCTACTTCCTTACCCCCCACTATCATGCCACAATATCCACCACGTTTCCTTCTCCTCCTCCTCCTTAATATCCTTCTCTTTTTCCTTCAATTTTCCTTTCAGCTCCGTTTCCTCTTTCCCTCCCTCCCTCTCCTTGCTACAAACCCTTCACAATGTATCAAATCATAATGAAATCCCCCCCAAAGGAAAAAAATAAAAATAAAATCATCATAATATCCCTTCCTTTGTTTCCCTCCCAGCTTTGTCAACATAACAATAATAGCAATAGTAATAATACCCGCCACCGCCACATCACAAGCAGGTTCTAATCATTTCCGAATATCTGGATGAAATTCACAAAAGCAGCGCTAACGGACGAGCCTGCTCAGCGAACCACAAGCAAAAAGACCCTTGACAAAATATAAACAATTACCTTTTCTATTCCGGCAACCATGTAATTTGAAAATTGAATTCGTGAACCAAGCTTTTAACGTGCGTCTGGCAACACCGCGCGGCAACCAACGGCGGCGGCGCTTGTAAACAAACTCCAACTCGTCCCTTTGTGTACAGCCAACCATGAGGCAAACAGGGGAGAGAGAGAGAGAGAGAGAGAGAGAGAGAGAGAGAGAATCAGAAAGGAAAGGGAGGGGAAGGAATGGGAACGGCAGAGAGCGAAATAATCTTCAATATTGAATCTGATATCACAAGTATCAATATGAGAGAGAGAGAGAGAGAGAGAGAGAGAGAGAGAGAGAGAGAGAGAGAGAGAGAGAGAGAGAGAGAGAGAGAATCCAGACTCGCAAACTTCAACGCATCAGGAGGAAGAAAAAAAGGAAAAGAAAAGAAAAAATGAGAGAGAGAGAGAGAGAGAGGTTGATGAGGACTGGAAGAGGGGGAGGAAAGTGCGATAAAGAGGGGTGGAGAGAGGGAGGGAGAGCATAATGTGACAGGTGACCAGGGGAGGAGGAGGGAAAAAGATGAGAGAGAGAGAGAGAGAGAGAGAGAGAGAGAGAGAGGTTGGGGAAACTCGCCGCTCGCCCTCTTGACCACAATAGTCATTTCCGCCAGGACGCCAGATGTAAATGACGATGAGCACCTCCTCGTTACGTCCTCTTACTACTACTACTACTACTACTACTACTACTATTACTACTACTACTATTACTACTGATGCTACTACTACTACTACTACTACTACTACTACTGATGCTGCTGCTACTACTGTACGTCCTCTACGCTTTCTGCAACTACAGACACTAAAAACCCAGCTACTACTAACACCCTTTTCAATGTTGGTTTTACTTTATTACTACTACTACTACTACTGCTACTACCATGAATGCACGTCCCATGCTTAAATATAGGCTGCTACTTAAGACCCTTTTCTATTTTGTCTTTCTACTACTACAGCTACTACTACTGCTACTACTACTACTACTACTACTACTACAACTATTACCATGAATACACAGCCCATTCTCTTGCTACAGCTACAACCCCTTTTAAAAATAACCTACTTCTCACCTTTATTCGACTTTACAACTACTATTACAACTACCACTACTACAACAACTACCACCATACATAAACGTTCCAATCTCAAACTGCAGTCATAACCAACACTACTTACTACTACTACTACTACAGCATTAGCATCAAGAGCAACAACTACAATAACTACTACAATTACTACCATTACGGTTTCGTCTTGTTTATGTACCAACAAATTTACCCTTATCACAGATCGTATCTCCACTCCCGCCCAAAGCTGCAGCCTCCCGCCCCCCCCCACCACCACCACCACTACCACCTCCACCACCGCTTACCACCATCATCACTACCACCACTACTACCTCCTCCACCGCTTACCACTGAATAACGAGACCATAATGACGGGAATTAAATGGATAGAATAAAAACCACACCAACATCTGCCTGCCTGCCTAAACGTCGACGCTTCCTGCAAGTTACCAACCGCAGCCACTACTCATAATAATAATAATAATAATAATAATAATAATAATAATAATAATAATAATAATAAAAAAATACAATGCAATCGAGTGAAGAAAACGTTATCATCACCACCATTATTATTATTATTATTACTATCATTATTATTATCATAGCCCTAATTAATCTTACAGCAGTAGTTAATTAATTAGAGGCCTGTTTATAAAATGTTTTAGCCCACTTTATCGGGAAAGGGAGGGAGGAGGAAAGAGGGAAGAGTGAGGGGTTGAGAGATGAGTGATGGGGGGAAGGGAATGGAAGCGAGGGGGGGGGAGGGGGGAGGGGGGAGGGTTATAAGGGTGATTTCGACGCCCCACACCGACGGGGACTCGCCCTTACGGATTAGCCAATCAATTGTTGCCGGCGGGGGCGAGAGCTAATCTGTCGGTCAATCATTGGCTCTTCACGTCCAATGATCCGTGGCGCTGATTGGCTGCCCCGCTGGTCACGTGATCCCCAACTCAACAGCTGATTGGGTGCCGAGATTGACTTTATCCATATCTGCATCGCCTTTCCTCTCCTTGCCTCCTCCTCCTCCTCCTCTACCTTTCATTCTTCCTCTTGCCTGTCCCCTTCTATCCATATATCCCTTTCCCTCCCTCCATCTTTCCCTCTCCCTTCTTCCTACCACTTATTTTATCTCCATTCCGTCCCCTCTCTATCCTTTTCTCCCTTTCCCTTCTTCCTGCCCCGTTTCTCTATCCCTATCTATCTCCCATTCCCTCTAACCATCTATTTCTCCCTCTCCCTTCTTTATTATCCATTCCGTCCCTTCTATCCATTTCTCCCTTTCCCTTCTTCCTCCCCCTTTCTCTATCCCTATCTATCTCCCATCCCCTCTCTAACCATCTATTTCTACCTATCCTCCCTTCTGGTCCCTCTTTGAATATCCAACCCGTTTGTTCCTGCCCACTTTTCTATCCTTATCTCCCCCCTTGTTCCCCCTATCCATTTATTCCTCTCCTTTCTCTCTCCCTATCTCCCTCCTATCCCCTATCTACCCATTTCTTCCTCTCCCTTCTACCCCTTCTCTATCCACTTCCCTCTCTTCTCCCCTTTCTCTTCCTTCTCCCTCTCGTACCCTCTATCCATTTCTCCCTCTCCCTCCACCCTCCCGTCCCTTCTCTCGCTTCTCCCTCCCGTCCCCTCAACCCATTTCTCCCTCTCCCTTCACCCTCCCTCTCCCTTCCAGTCGTCTAGAGGGGATATTACATCTGATTAAGTCGTTTATGTGACGTCGCGCCATTAATCAGCTGCGTGTGTGTCTGCCAGGCCCCGAGGCACGACCCATCCACGCTGCTACTCCCTCCCCCCACCCTTCCTTCCCTCCCTTGACACATTGCTACGGCTAACCTTGCTTCATGGCGGCTACACACGAGAGAACTTCACCCCCTTGTTTTGTTTTCTTTTGCTTGCTTTCATCACTACCTTCACTCTCTCTCCTTCCTTTCCTCCTACCTTGCTATAGCCAACGTTCCTGCTAGCCTACTACGATTCTCTTTGCCTTTTTAGCAATTTGACAACTTACTACGATCTTTCTATCTCAATTTTTCTTTTTTTTTCACTGTTTTCCTTTGCCTCTATTCACTCCACTCCTCCCCTTCCTTCCCACCATAATCAACATTACTACGATTCTCTTTTCCTTTTTAGCAATTTGACAACTTACTATGATCTTTCTATCTCAATCTCCTTTCTTTTCTTTTCACTGTTTTCCTTTGCCTCCCTTCACTCCACTCCTCCCCTTCCTTCCCTCCACAATCAACATTACTACGATTACTTCCATTTTTATAGCAATTTGACAACTTACTATGATCTTTCTATCTCAATCTCCTTTCTTTTCTTTTCACTGTTTTCCTTTCACTCTTAATCGTCTAACCCTTGTCTTTTTTCTCTCTCTCTCTCTCTCTCTCTCTCTCTCTCTCTCTCTCTCTCTCTCTCTCTCTCTCTCTCTCTCTCCACAAAAAATATACAAAAAAAAAAAATACATAAATACGGTCACCTACCAACCCCAATTAGGAAAGGAAGAGATCAAGTTTTCAATCCCGCTAATGTCTTTCTCGTGTTTAATTAGGTTTTTATTATAGTTTTTTTTTCTCTCTCTAACGCAGCCAACACGAAACGCGCCCCGACGACCACGACCACGACCTACCTACACCTAATCTATTAATAAAAAAGAAAAAAAAAAACAATAAAACAATAAAAAAAAAAATGTTCTCCCGGGAGCCACCACGACCGCTTTTTTTTTTTTTTTGCTTTCTTTAATCAAGTTTTTTTTTTTTTTTACAGTAAAGGAGGCTGCTGAAGGGAAAAGATAGAAAATAAAAGGATGAAAGAGGGAAGAAAAGGAAATGGGTTAATGGAGAAGGCATGCAGTGGGATACAGAAGGGGTGTATATAAGTTGTATGGTGTTGGTTTGTCATCACCAACTTATAACCTCCTTGACCACCACCATCACCACCACCACCACCACCACCAACAACATCACCACACCACCACCATTACCACCACAATCACCGACTCCTTTAAACCTTGACCACCACCACTAACAACAAAACCAACACTGTCACCATTCCCACCACCACCACCAACAACAACAACAACATCACCACACCACCACCATTACCACCACAATCACTGACTCCTTTATACCTTGACCACCACCATTAACAACAAAACCAACACTGTCACCACCACCACCACCAACAACAACAACATCACCACACCACAACTGCTACCACCACCATTACCACCACCACCACCGCCACCACCACCACCACCATACGACATTTAGAAAACCACATCACTGGCCCATTAATTGAATGTCAACCGAGGGAACTAAAAAAAAAAAAAAAAAAAAAAAAAACGTACAACCAAATTCTAAAGGGTCCGAGAAAATAAGTAACTGACTACCTGGATTATTTTTTTTTTTTTTACCTGGTTTAAAGGTTGATTGTTACTGTTTACTGTTATCTAATGGGAGAGAGAGAGAGAGAGAGAGAGAGAGAGAGACGGATGGACGGACAGACAGAGACAACCGGAATGACACTGACAGATAGACAAAGACGGACAGCGGAGATTATATTATGCAATCCTTTCCCTTCTCGCTCTTTACCCTAACCCCTATCTCGGCCCATCTCTTCCTCCCTTTCCCTTCCCTTCCTTTCCTCCCTTTCCGTTGCAGGTGGTTTCTTATTAGGCTTGCCCCATCCCTCCCCTTCCATCTCCTTCCCTTCCCTCATTTTGTCTCCTACCTCTTCCATCCCTTCCCTTCCCTTCTACTCCATCTTTTCCTATCTTTCCCTCTTTTTCTATCCCTTCTCTTCCTTCCATTCTATTCCATCTTTTCCCATCCTTGCCTCTTTTTCTATCCCTTCCCTTCTATTCCATCTTTTCCCATCCTTCCCTCTTTTTCTATCCCTTCTCTTCCTTCCCTTCCCTTCTATTCCATCTTTTCCCATCCTTCACTTTTTCTATCCATTCTCTTCCTTCTCTTCCCTTCTATTCCATCTTTTCCCATCCTTCCCTCTTTTTCTATCCCTTCCCTTCTATTCCATCTTTTTCCCATTCTTCTCTTATTTCTATCCCTTCTCTACCTTCCCTTCCATCCCTCTCACCACAACTACCCTCCCTTTCCTTCCATTTCTACCTAATCTCTACCTTCCCTTCCCTACCTTTCAGTTCCATATCTTCATTCCCTTCCTTTCCTTTCTGTCCCTCCCTTTAGATTCCTTACAGTTTCTCCTTCCTTTCTGTCCTATATCTTCCTTCCCTAACTGATCTCCTTTTCTGCTCCATCTCATTTCCCTTCTTTTCAATTTCTGTTCCTTCTCTTGCTTCCTTTTCTTTCCCTAACCTTTCTCCCATTCTGTCCCACCTCTTCGTTCCCTCTTCTCCCTTTCTGTCCGTACCATTCCCTCCTTTCCGGTGCAGGAGGTCGGGTGTCGGCTATCAGGCTGGCGTGCCGCACTAAACTCTCGCCTTCCTGAACAACTCGACCAATGCTGGGTCATCGCCTCGAGTTAATTAGATTCGCTGACAAAATCGGTTCGTACACCCTGACCGACACCATCCTACCACCACCACCAACAGCAACTACCATTACAAACACATCCACCACCACCTCTTATCAATTTCTCCCTCTCCCTTCTATGATCCATTTCTCCCTTTCCCTTCACCTCCCTTCTATTATCCATTTCTCCCTCTCCCTTCTCCTCCCTTCCTTTAACCATTTATCCCTTTCCCTTCACCTCCCTTCTATTATCCATTTCTCCCTCTCCCTTCTCCTCCCTTCAATTATCCATTTCTCCCTCTCCCTTCTCCTCCCTTCAATAATCCATTTCTCCCTCTCCCTTCTCATCCCTTCCATTATCCATTTCTTCCTCTCCCTTCTCCTCCCTTCCATTATCCATTTCTCCCTCTCCCTTCTCCTCCCTTCCATTATCCATTTCTCCCTCTCCCTTCTCCTCCCTTCCATTATCCATTTCTCCCTCTCCCTTCTCCTCCCTTCCATTATCCATTTTTCCCTCTTCCAGCCAGGTCATCACAAATCCATATATACAAAAAATACTTAAAACCTAAAAATTATCGTCTAAAAACAACGAATACTTTAAATAACTTTTCTTTTTCCTGTGGTTTACTTATTTACCATGAAGCACCACTAAGTCATTTAAAATTTCTATATGTAAAAAAAGACTTAAATCATGACATATCCCTTTATAACATCCCTCAAAACACGTGAACATATTAAATTATCTTTCTGTAGCTTATTTAGTTTTTTTTTTCCGAACATTTAAAGGAGAAAGGAACTGAACGGAAGGGAAGGAGAAATTGGAACAGAAAGAAAGGGAAGATAAATATAGGGCTGGAAGGGAAGGAAGCAATGAAACAGAGAGAGAGAGAGAGAGAGAGAGAGAGAGAGAGAGAGAGAGAGAGAGCAGGAAGGGATAGGAGTGATAAACAAACAAAAAATTACTAAAATCCTAAAAAAAAAAAATCGAAACCTTATCACAACCCTAAATAACACGAATACTTTTTTTTAATATCTTTTCTCCATCTTATTATTTTTAACGAGCACTTAACATTAATTATATAAACGTGATTCTTTAATGAGTGATGGGTAAGAAGAGTTGGTGCCGAGGTCGCCGGTCACGAGTCGGGACGCGTGGTGCCAGAGCCGGCGGGAGAGCTGATCGTACCGCGGTGCCAAACGTTGCAAACATACCATGCGATCCAACATGGCTTGACAGATACACAGTTCGCTCTTGCAACGCCCCCCTCGCGCCTCGTCCCCCTTTCTCCTACCTTTCTGAATATCTCGCCTTCCCTCTCTCTTCCCTTCCTATCTCCCCTTAACTCTCTTTTTTCCCTTTCTCTTCATTTCCTTCCCTCTCTGCCTATCTCCCCTTAACATTTTCTTACCTAACTATTATTTCCCTTTCTGCCCAATTTATATATTTCCCTTCCTTTCTGTTCTTTCCTTCCCTTCCCTTCCTTTCCTTTCTTTCCTATCTCTTCCTTCCCCTCTCTTCCTATCTATTCCAATATGATGGATAGTTCGCTTCTGCACCGCCCCCCTCGCCCCTCACCTTCGTCCCCCTTCCCCCGTCACCATGATGTTCCCCCTCTCACCCCAACCCCTTCCCTTCCTTTCCCCCTCCTCACCCCTTTAAATCACCCCATCACCCCTCCTCCCTCACACCACAAAAACCACCTCCACCACTTGACTGCACGTGTGGGGAATGAAAAGTCTGTCTGTCTGTCTGTGTGTGTGTGTGTGTGTGTGTAAGCAGGTCTAGACACTTCTGTGCACGTATAGGGAATTAAAAAGGATCGTGTGTGTGTGTGTGTGTGTGTGTGTGTGTGTGTGTGCGAGCAGGCCTAATATCAATACGGACGCCTGGCTGACTCATAAAGGCTGTACAGGTAATGATATGATTGGTGTTTAATGATGCACGTATATCGCGTATAACTTATTTGGATGTATATGGCCGGCTATTCACGCTACCTGGACGAAGCCCCGCACACCTGCCGCGCGCGCACCAGGTGACGCGCCCCCTCATTAGCCCGCATAAATTGACTGGCTGCTAAAGAGGTGGAGAAAAAAAAAGTTAAACGAGTAATATAATCTGACGCGGTGAATGAACGTACAAAAAATAATATATGTAAAAGGAAAGAAATGTAAATAAGAATGTTAATGTTAAATATGATAAAATATGTTGAAGAAACTTAAATATAGAGAAATGTTAATGGTAGATAGACTAAATAATGTTAAATATGCCGGAACAAGTGACGCTGACCTTACCCCTATTGTCCCATTTCTTCCTTCCCTATTCTCCCATTCTGTCTGTCCCTTCCCTTCCCTTTCTCTTCCTTTCCCGAGCAAGAGGAAAAAAATAAATAAATGAAAAACGGTATAAAAATGTTGAAACTGACTGATAAATCCACGTAATTAAATGTAAATGAGACTATGAGAGCAAGATACGTTATGAAAAAAAATAAAATAATAATAATAATAATAATAATATAACACAAGTCACGTAATGGAATGCTAATGTGTAACGAAAGAAACTGTTTACGTAAATCAACACCCAACGTATTAATCTACAGCGTCAATAATTTACGAAACCTACACACACACACACACACACACACACACACACACACACGTAGTCATTTAAAGCTCGACACTAATCCTCAGAAAAAAAAGTAAAAAAAAAATATTCTTCGTCACCTAATGGAGGATGTACATGTATTTTTTTACTAACAATTTTTCATATAATTATTTTTTCTACTTAATCTTCAAATGGCTTTATGAATACCTTTTTGTTATTTTTTAATCTTCTCTTGAATATGAAAACCAAAAAACTTGTCACATTATTATTATTATTATTATTATTATTATTATTATTATCATTATTTTATTTATCTCCATTGTTCTTTTACTCCCCTCTATTATCTAGGCGTTTTGTTTGTTTGTTTTGTCCTTGAGCAGCTTCCTTTATTACCACACACACACACACACACACACACACACACACACACACACACACACACAGGCCAGGTATGAGTAAGCAATGTCTACCTCACCTTACGGATTAATGAGCGCCAAGAACTACCTGTAATAATCTACCTGAGGAATGCTGGAGCTCCTGAGAATGTGTGTGTGTGTGTGTGTGTGTGTGTGTGTGTGTGTGTGTGTCCCCCCTCATCATTAAATCCTGTGTTACGAGAGAGAGAGAGAGAGAGAGAGAGAGAGAGAGAGAGAATATTGAAGTACTACGCAGACTGTATTATGTGTACCGATAGGCAACACACACACACACACACACACACACACACACACACACACACACACACGTAAACAAAAACAACAACAAAAAAGGACATTTACACAAGAAACGTGGTAAAATTTGTACCCAGGATGATAAAGACCATTAACCTGAAGGGAAGGAGGAGGAGGAGGAGGAGGAGGGAAGAGATTAGGAGGAGGAGGATGCAAGGGAAGCAAGATGAGGAGAGGCAGTGCATGTGTGTGTGTGTGTGTGTGTGTGTGTGTGTGTGTGTGTGTGTGTGAGAGAGAGAGAGAGAGAGAGAGAGGTCAGGAGGCTCTGTACCGGAAATAAGTGATAAGCCTCTACCCCGAATCTCTCTCTCTCTCTCTCTCTCTCTCTCTCTCTCTCTCTCTCGATTTCCACAATTATCTTTTTTGCGTCTCACTTCCCATTACATTCTTCCTCCCCTACATTATCTCTCTCTCTCTCTCTCTCTCTCTCTCTCTCTCTCTCTCTCTCTCTCTCTCTCTCTCTCTCTCTCTGTTTAAAGCAAGTCAATACAACACACTTTCGGCCACACACCCACCCCCCTCCTCTCTCTCTCTCTCTCTCTCTCTCTCTCTCTCTCTCTCTCTCTCTCTCTCTCTCTCTCTCTCTGTATTTATTATTTATTTATTTATTTATTCATTTGTTTATCTATGCGTCTGTTTGTTTACTGACGGCTGTAAGTGTAAACATGTTCGGTGCAGGAAGCCGTACACACACACACACACACACACACACACACACACACACACACACACAGGCGCAGCTGGTTCAGCCTTAACATTTAATCGCTACTGGTGAGAGAGAGAGAGAGAGAGAGAGAGAGAGAGAGAGGAAAATATAATGAAAATGAGAATTGGGCCAGGGGAGAGAGAGAGAGAGAGAGAGAGAGAGAGAGAGAGAGAGAGAGAGAGACTTCCTCACTCATTCTACCCTTTCCTCCTCTATTTCCTCTCCACCATTTTCTCACTCAGAATAACTCGACGTAACCAACCTATTCCCTTCCCTTTTTTCCCTTCTCCTCCTCCCCGCGTGCCCTCCCCTTCTCCTATCCCTCCCCCCTCCCCTCCCCTGCAACATTGGGCTGGGGAGCTACACGGGAACCCACTTAAAGGTGATCTCCCCAAAGCCTTCCCAGCACGTATTGGGGTCCAAACGGATATTTTCTCCCTAAATGTTCGCTTGTCCCTTCCCTTCCCTTCCCTTCTCTTCTCTTCCCTTTCAGATATGTTTTTTTCTTCTTTTTCCTTCCCTTTCCTTCCCTCCCCTCCCTTCTCTTCTTTTCCTTTTCAGATATGCTTTTTTTTCTTTTTCCTTCCCTTTCCTTCCCTCCCCTCCCCTTCCTTTCCCTTCTCTTCCCTTTCAGATATGCTTTTTTTTCTTCTCTTCCCTTTCAGATATGCTATTTTTTACCTTCTTTTCCGTTACCTTCCCTTCCTTTCCTCTCCCTTTTAATGTTTTTTTCCTTGTTTTCCTTTCCCTCCCCTTTCTTTTCCTTTCCCCTTTCTTCTCTTCCCTTTCATACATTCATTTTCATTCCTTCTTTTCCCTCTCAGATATGCTTTTTTTTCGTTTTTGTTTTCCCTTCCCTTTCCTTTCCCTTCTCTTCCTTTCAGATGTTTTTTTTTTCCTTTCCCTTCTCTTCCCTAACCTTTCCTTTCATATTTTTCCCTTTCCCTTCCTTTCTCGCACATATTTTCCCGTTTTTTTCTCTCTTTTCCATGTGCTTCTTTACACTAACCTTTTTTTCCCTTCCCCTCCATCTGCTTCAACAGTTTATTTCCCCATTCTTTCCTTTTTCCTCCTCTGCTTGTTTTATCATCGCCTCTTCCCTTCCTTTCGTTCCTTTCCATTCTCTTTTCTGGTCAACATACTTTTTTCTTATTTCCTTTCGCTTCCCATCTCTCCCTGTTTTGCCTCCCATCTCCTTTATTCTGGTTATTCTTGCTCTTCCTTTACTTCGTTTTTCTTTCTTCCTCTTTCTTTTTACTAATTCTTTCAGGTTTTCATCCTAATATTTTTTCTCTGCTTTCTCTTCCCTTTGTTATATGCTTTTTTTCCTGATTTCTTTTCCTTTCCCTTTAACAGAATCTTCCTTTTCCTCCTTTCCTTTTTTCTCTAACATATTTTCCCCTCTTTTTCTACTCTGTTTAATTTATATTCACCTTTTCCCTTCCTTTCCTTTCCTTTCCCTTCTCTCAGTTCTTTAGCACACTTTTTTTTCTTTCCTTTCAAGAGTTTCCCTTCTCCCTGTGTTGCTCTTCCCTAGTTCACATCTATTCTTGTTTTCCTTTCTTTTCTCTGTTTTTCCTTCCTCTTCTACTTATTTATTTACTCATTCCTCAAGTTTTTCATCCTCCACTTCATCCATTTTTTG
Organism: Eriocheir sinensis; assembly: GCF_024679095.1. Taxonomy (NCBI): domain Eukaryota; kingdom Metazoa; phylum Arthropoda; class Malacostraca; order Decapoda; family Varunidae; genus Eriocheir; species Eriocheir sinensis. The sequence continues at coordinate 10,202,879 of NC_066535.1, read as the reverse complement.
TTTCATTTCCCCGTGTTACTCTTCCTTACACTATTATTCTCGTTTTCCTTTCTTTTCTTTGTTTTTCCTTCTTTTCTATTTACTCATCCTCACTTTTTCATCCTTCACTCCCTCCATCCCTTCCCCTGTTTCTCTTCTCTTAATTACATTTCCTCCTCCTCTTCCTCTTCCTTCCCTACCAATCTTTCTCTTCTCTTTCCCTCCTCCTGTCTTTCTTTCTGTCTATTTCGTCTCTCTTCTCGTTTATATACCTTATTTTCTTTTCCTTTCCCTTAAATATTCTTTCTTTCTTCCCATTCTCTTCCCTTTTAAATGTGCTTTCTTTCTTTTTTCCTTCCCCTTCACATAATTTTCCTTTTTCTTTTCCTGTTTTACATATTTTTTTCCCTTTCTCATACACATTTTTCAGTTTTCTTTTATTTTGTTTCCCTCTTCCATCCTTATTCTTGTTCATCTTGCTTTCCATTTACTTTTTTTTCCTTTCTCCCTCTTCCATTTCCCTTATTCTTCTTGCACGTTATATCCCTCACTGTCCTTTTTCTTCTCCTTCCCTTCCTTCCTTGCTTCTCTCTCTCCTCTGAATTACGTCTTCCTTCTCTACTAATATTTATTTTCTCTTTTCCTCCCCATGTCTTTCTTCCTCCCTGTCTGTGTATTTCGTTTCTCTTCTCGTTTCCTCTTTATCATACTTTCTTTTTCCTCTCCTTCCTTCACCATAACTTTAGTCTCTTTTCTCTTCTGTTCTACCCTTCGTTTCTCTTTCTTTGCCATCATCTTTGTTATCTTCTCTGTCATTCCGTATTCTATATTTTCTACGCCTGTTTCCTCTTCCTTTTTCTTCCCCTTCACATTCCCTCCTTTGTCTTCTATTCTCTATCATTCCATATTTTATCTTTTCTACGCCTGTTTCCTCTTCCTCTTTCTTCCTTTTCACATTCCCTCCTTTGTCTTCTCTGTATCTTGTTTCCTCTTCTTCTCTTTTCTTCCCCTTTACATTCCGCCCTTCGCTGTGTTTCCTCATCTTCCTAATGCTTCTTCCTCTTCTTTTATCTGCCCTTCCATCTCTCTTTCTTTCATTTTCGTTCTCTTTTTCTTTCTCTGATATCCTCTCTTATCTTCGCCATTTCCTCTCCTTTCTTTTATCTTCTCTTTCATTTTTCTTTCTCTCTATTGATTTTCGTTCCGTTTTCTTTCTCTCGTCTTTATTCTTCCTCTTATATTGTTTTTCTCTTTAATTTGCTTTCTTTCCCTTCTTTTTTATCTTCCCTTCCATCTTTCTTTTGTTGTTCCTCGTTCTCCTTATCATTTTCTCATGTCCTCTCTCTCTCTCTCTCTCTCTCTCTCTCTCTCTCTCTCTCTCTCTCTCTCTCTGAAGTATTTAGTGTACGCTTAAATTGGCTTAATTAGTGTGTGTGTGTGTGTGTGTGTGTGTGTGTGTCCACGGCATAAAACACCAGCTTAACCCTCGAACCCACATTAGAGAGAGAGAGAGAGAGAGGGGGGGCAAAAAGAAGCACTAACAGTGACAAATTACGTGGCATTAAGACAAACATTTCTCTCTCTCTCTCTCTCTCTCTCTCTCTCTCTCTCTCTCTGTAAAACGAAAATGAAACAATAAAAGTTTCCAACAATTGTAACACCCATTGTCGACTTCGCATAAATAAACACACACACACACACACACACACACACACACACACACACACACACACACACACACACACATTGAAAATTTACGTGCAATATAAATAAAACAAATGAATAAATAAACAAATCCCTCTCGTACATTATTTTTTTTTCATTTCTCGATCAGTAAATAGATTCACACACACACACACACACACACACACACACACACACACACACACATTCTTAGAAATAATGGAATGAGTTTTAAATAATATACTGTGCTGATGTGTGTGTGTGTGTGTGTGTGTGTGTGTGTGTGTGTGTGTGTGTTTTATCTCAAGAGGAAATGACCACAATCACCAACGTTCCAGTCCATCTCCTCTTCCTCTTCTTTATCCCCTCTTCTTCTTTCTCCTCTTCATTATTTTTCCTCTCTCCCCACTTTCATTTGTTTGCCCTCCTCCTCCTCATCATCATTTTCCTCCCCTCTTCCTCCTAAACTTTTCCTCCTCTCCTGTCTCTCACACTCTTCTTTAGCTTATTTTCTTTAACTTCAATCCTCTTTTCTTTTTTTTCATCTTATTTCTCTCCTTCCTCTCTTCTTCCTCCTTCATCCATCACTTCGCTTCCCTCATTTTCTAAGTCTTCTAATTTCTCTTCCTCCTCTTCTTCCTCTTCCTTGGCTTCTTCCCTTTAATATGTTTTACTAATCCTCTCTTCTTCCTCTTTTCGTCTTCTTTTTCTTTATTTCATGTTTCTTGCTTTTTTAACTTTTCCACTACATCTTTTTCTCTCTTCATCATTTTCCTTTTCATTCCAATTCCTCTCTTCCTTTTTACTAATTTTCTTTATTATTCCTCTTCGTTTTTTTCTTCTTTATTTCATGTTAGTCGCTTTTTAACTTTCTTACTATCTTCTCTTCATTCTTTTTCCTTTATTCATCCTTTTCTTTCTCATTCCAATTCTTCTCTTCTTCATCTTCCACTACCTTTCCCTCCTTCATCCTTCTCCATTCTTAACTCAACCTCTCTTCACTTTTCTTTATAGGCTACGTCATTTTTTTCCCTCCTAATTCTCCTCTTCCTCATCTTCCACTTCATGTTCCTCGCTTCTTAACTTTCCCACACAATTTCTCTTCATTTTTCCCCCTTCGTCCTCCTCCTCCTCCTCTTCCTCTTTCTCCTCCTCCATCTTAGTTGGGTAAAAAAAAACGGACTTCCAACTTTGCTCTGGATTCAGTTTCACTTCGCCAACCCACTGCTGTTCCGCTCTACCATTCCACACACTCCCCTTCCTTCCTTCATTCCCTCTATCCCCTTCCTCTATTCATTCTTGCCCTCCCTTCCCTTCTCCCTCCACTCTTTCCCTTCCTCTTCCTTCCATCTATTTCACTCATCTACTCGTCTTCCTTCCCTTCCTCCCTCCATTTCCCTCACCTAGACTCTCCCGCTTCCTTTTTCCCTCCTTCATTCCCTCCCTGCCATTCCTCTTCTCATTCCCTTTCTCTCCCCTTTCCTTATTTTATTCCCTCCCTTCCCTTCTTTCCCTCTACGTTCTTTCATTCCTTTCCCTCCCTCACTTTTCCTCCCTTCTCCAAGCTTTCCTCCTCCCCTTCCTTATTTCTTTCCATTCCTCCCCATTCCTTCTCCCATTCCCTTCCCTTCCTTCTCATTCCCTCCTTTCACTCTACGTTCTTCCATTCCTTTCCCTCTCTTCTCTAACCCATTCCTTCTCCCAGTTTTCCTCCTCCCCTTCCTTCTTTCTTTCCCTTCCTCCCCTTCCCACCCATTCTCCCTCTCCCCTTCCTTCTCCCATTCCCTCCCTTCCCTTCCCTCTCCTCTCCTCTTCTGCGCCATTACATGCTATCATTTAAATCATGTATTTCTTTCATTTCCCGTTCTATTTTTACATTCAGTATTCCACTCCCCGTTAATCAATTCATTTCGACTTCCCTCCATATCAATTCATTTCATTTAACTTTGATTCGCTTGGCATTCCTTTCCGCTTTCGTTCGTTCACTTTCTTTTTATTTCGTTCAACTTTAACGGATATTTTCTTCTCTTTTTTTTCTCACTAACACAACAAAGAGGAATATGAAAGCTATTACTATATGCAAACACCAATAATAATACAAAACAATGATAATAATGAATGTAGTAGTGGTGGTGGTAGTAGTAGTAGTAGTAGTAGTAGTAGTAGTAGTAGTAGTAGTAGTAGTAGTAGTAGTAGTAGTGGTGGTGGTGTGGGTGGTATGATTATGTGTCGAGAAAATAAACATGGGTGGAGGTATCTTTTATGTAGTAGTAGTAGTAGTAGTAGTAGTAGTAGTAGTAGTAGTAGTAGTAGTAGTAGTAGTAAAATAACGAGATGGAGTAAATAGCAAGAAAATGAAGAAAATAATGAAGAAAAGAAGGAAGGGGAATGAAGAGGACGAGGATAATAATAATAATAATAAAAACAACAGACCAGCCACGCCTTCGCCTAACATAAATAAATACTAGGATGAAAAAAAGCTAAATATATATAACGTCTTTCAAGCGTGCAATGATGAATGACAAACATAGATCAAGATGATGTATCACGCTGAAGAAGAATCTCTCTCTCTCTCTCTCTCTCTCTCTCTCTCTCTCTCTCTCTCTGCAGCGTGATGCAAAAAGTTCTACATGCATAAAATAACAGCGGCAGGAAGGAAGGAAGGAAGGAAGGAAAGAAGGAAAAAAAAAAAGGAAAAAGAGCATTGCCTTGTTCCTCGATCTGCAGAGAGAGAGAGAGAGAGAGAGAGAGAGAGAGAGAGAGAGAGAAGAGGGAGGAGGGGAGAGTGAGTGATGGAGGAGTGTTGAGAAATGTTACTCAGCATCTCTCTCTCTCTCTCTCTCTCTCTCTCTCTCCATGTCTTCCTGTCTTCTTGTCTCGCAAACTATGTACGTTACGAGAGAGAGAGAGAGAGAGAGAGAGAGAGAGAGAGAGAGAATCTCGAAGCGAGGGAACAGGAAGAAAGGAGGGAGAGAAAGATAAAAATGCAATAATGAAAAGCGATGAAGGGAGAGGAGGAGGCAGAGAGAGAGAGAGAGAGAGAGAGAGAGAGAGAGAGAGAGAGAGAGAGAGAGAATAGTGGAAAACAAACACAGAGAAGGCAAATCGAGGAAGGAAACGGATGAGAATGAGGAGGGAAGGAAGGAAGGAAGGAAGGAAGGAGGGAGGAGAGAAAATATGGAAGGAAACTAAAGCGATAGAGGATATAGGATATTGAGGAGGAAAAGAAGGGAATAAAGGAGGGAAGGAGAAAAACGAGATAGGGAAACAGTAAATAGCAAGAGAAGAAGAAGAAGAAGAAAAACAAGAACAAGAAGAAGGAGGAGGAGAAGAAGAAAATAAAGAGAAGAAAACAGATGGTAATTGAAGGCAGGGGAGGGAGGGAGGGAGGGAGAGAAAGAGGGAGGAGGGGCTAATGGGAAAGGTAGAGAATGGAGGGGAGAGGAAAGGAATGAGGGAAAGGAGGAACGAAGATGGAGGGAAGAAGGGATGGAAAGATAGGGGAGGAAAGGAAGGGAGAGTTTAGGAGAGGACAGAAGGGAGGGAGATAGGGAGATGAAGGGAGGGGGGAGAGAGGGGGAGGGAGGGAGGGAAAGCCAGGTAGAATTGGACAGGTAGGAAGGTAAAAGTGGAAGGGTCCCCAACCTCCTACTGACTCAGGTGTGATAAGCTCTCTCTCTCTCTCTCTCTCTCTCTCTCTCTCTCTCTCTCTCTTGGTGGTATGCGTGAAGAAGAGGGAGAAAAGAAGAAAAAGGTAAAGAAAATACAGATAATGGAAGAGAGGAAAGGAAAATGGGAGAGGCAGGGAGAACGATGGAAAGGGAAAGGAAAGAAAATAACAACAGCAACAACAACAACAACAATAATAATAAAAATGCAAGTGAGTTAAAATTGAAAAGTTAATAAAAAGTGAAAACAAACAGTCAGGCAAATAAATACTACACGAAAGAGAGAGAGAGAGAGAGAGAGAGAGAGAGAGAGAGAGAGAGAGAGAGAAATAAACACCCATGAAAGTGATCGGCGAGAATAAATCGTCTGGAAATTACAACGTTTGATCGGTAAACAAATAAACAAATAATTCTTGCCCGATAAATAAAAATGAAAAACATGAAAAAAAACACTTTACCAATTAAACACACACACACACACACACACACACACACACACACACACACACACACACACACACACACACACACACACACAAACACGTGGCTTAATTAAATAGAAAGAAAGAAGAAAAATAAAACGCTGATTGGAAAGAAAGATAAAAAGACACGCGAGCCAAACAACAGACGAATAATTGTAGAGATGTTGAAGCCATTAAAGGAAGAAAAAAAAAAAAAAACTATCCCCCACACTGAGGAGGAAAAATAAAACGCAGAAAAATAAAAAATAAAAAGCTAAAAAGAATAAGAACCAACGTAAAAAAACATGATAAAAGACAAAGAAGATGAAAAGAAGAAAAGGAAAAAAAAACAAGGGGAGACAAAAGAAAAAAAATATATACGTCCACACAGAGAGGAAGGAAAAAACAAAGAAAAAACAAGCTAAAAAGAACAAAGGCATGAAAACTTGGATGGTGAAAAAACAAAGAAAGAGGAAGAAAAGAAGAAAATGAGAAGAAAAACGAAGAGCCAGAAGGAATAAAAGGATAAAAAGCATAAAGCATGAAAAAAATAATAAATGGGGAAAGAAAAAGAACTTAGAAAAGGCAGAAGAAAAAAGAAAAAAGGGGAAGAGGAGGAAAATGAAGAGCTAGATGGGAAAAAAAATGGTAAAAAGCATGAGGCATAAAAAAGAAAATGGGAAAAGAGGGAGGCAGAAGAAAAAAGAAAATGGGAAGAGAGGGAGGCAGAAGAAAAAAGAAAATGGGAAGAAAGAGGGAGGCAGAAGAAAAAAGAAAAAGAAGAAGAGGCATAGGAATGAAAAAAATAAGCCAAAATTAATAAAGTGTAAAACAGGATGATGAAAAATAAAAAACATCAATGAAAATAAAACGAGAAATAAAGGAACAGGTAAAACAGGAGAGATATTGACTACGAACAAGAGCAGAGGAACATGTGCGCAATATTACCGGGTGCGGAAGAAAAGGATGAAGAAAAGAAGGAAGAAGGGAAGGCAGAGAAGTAGAAAGGAAAAAAAGAGAAGAACGAATGAAATAAGAGACGAAAAAGGAATAAACAACGAAGAACGATTGATAGAACACTGAATAAAGGAAGGAATAGAAATGAACCGCATATAGAAAAGTGAGTTAAAGAAGGAAGAAACAAAGAAGAATGAGTGATGGAAAAAAGGGGACAAGGTATGAAGGAAGGAAGGAATAAAGAGGAGGATTAAAATAAGCCAGTGAGTCGAAGAATTGAGGAAGAAAGGAATAGACGAGAACAATTGAAATAAATGATTGAGTCGAAGGAGGAATGTATATGAAAGGAATGGAAAAGAAGAAGGACGCCTGAAAGAATAAAGAATGAAAGAGGAGAAAACTGTTGAAATAAAAGAGAGAAGAGAGACTGAGGCAGAAACGTATTAGAAAATGGAGGATCACGAGACGCAGGAGGATTACAAGATGTGTATTCCCTTGTGAGCCGCTTCCTCCCCTAGGGCAGCACCTCTCTGTGACCCCAGGTGAGAGAGAGAGAGAGAGAGAGAGAGAGAGAGAGAGAGAGAGAGAAAACAAACGAGAGGGCAAGTCTAGAAAGGAAACGGATGAGAATGAGGAGGAAAGGAAGAAGGGATGAGAGAGAGAGAGAGAGAGAGAGAGAGAGAGAGAGAGAGGTAAAGAAAATATAACAGCTATAAAAGGAGATAAAGTAGGAAGAAACGAGGATTGGAGAGAGAGAGAGAGAGAAAAAAAAATACAACAGCTCTAAAAGGAGATAAAGGAGGAAACGAGGAGAGAGAGAGAGAGAGAGAGGGGAAGGGGGATTGGGGGCGAGCGCATGCAAAATCAATAGTGTTAAAAGTACAAACGTGAATTTCAAAACTACATTTCTTGGAATTATTGAGATGGTCTGTGTGTGTGTGTGTGTGTGTGTGTGTGTGTGTGTGTGTGTGAAAAATATACGAGTGCATTAAAGTTGATAATTTATTCACTCACACACACACACACACACACACACACACACACACACACACACACACACACACACACACACACACACACACACACACACACACACACACACACACACAATATGAATAGCAGATGATAACATACATACACACACACAATGCAAATACGAATAAAAAAAAATGATAACACACACACACACACACACACACACACACACACACACACACACACACACACACACACACACACGAAAACAACGTAAAATATATAAACAAATCAACAACACAATAATATATTCCACGCACACGCACGAGAGAGAGAGAGAGAGAGAGAGAGAGAGAGAGAGAGAGAGAGAGAGAGAGAGAGAGAGAGAGAGTGGGTTAATGTGACAACAAGGAGGCAGTTGAGGCGATTAAATGTGGGGAAAAAAAAATCATACAAAAAAAGAGGAACGAGAGAGAGAGAGAGAGAGAGAGAGAGAGAGAGAGAGAGAGAGAGAGAAATGGAGACACACATCACTCCCTTTATCTCTTTCTTTCCTCTTCCTCTTTCTCCGCTGTCTCAACACACTCGCCACGCCCAATAAAGCGAATGGAGGAGGATAAAAGGAAGGATGAGAAGGACAAAAGAAGGAGGAGGAGGAGGAGGGAATGAAAAAGAAGAAAATATGACCTCTCTCTCCTCTTCCCCACCTACAACACTAACCCGAGGAGGAGGAGGAAGGGGGGAAGGAGGAGGGATGGGACAATGGGCAACACCTGAGGGAGAGGAAAAGGTAGGAGGGAGGGAGAGAGGGAGAGAGGAGGGAAAATGGTCAGATGTGGCAACACGAAGAAAAAAAAGATGGAGTAAGAGAAACGAAAGGAGAAAGAGGAAAAATGAAAAGAAAATTAAGGAGTAGGCCGGAGGAAGGGAGGGAAGAGGGAAGAGAGGGAAGAGGGAAGGAACAGAAGGTGATAAATTAAGAGACTGTGAGAGGCGGTTGATTGGGTGAGAGGGAGGAGGAGGAGGAGGAGAGAAGGGAGGAGGAGGGAGGAGGGAGGAATAATACAAGTGGTCATCGCTGGAGGGGGTGAGGAGGCCTGCTGAGAGGGAGGGAGGGAGAGAGGGAGAGAAGAGGGATGGAGAGACTCAGTGAGGAAAGAGAGGGAGGGAGATAAGAGGAAGAGGCCTGGTGAATGAAGAGGGGAGAAGGAAAAAGAGGGAGAAAACGAAGGAGACGATGAAGTGAGAGAAGGAGGAAAGGAGGGAGAGTAAAGAGAGGGAGAGGGAGGGAGAAAAGGAGAGTGAAAGATGGTGGAGACCTGCCAAGAGAGAGAGAGGAGGGGAGAGGGAGGAGAATAAGTGAATGCGGAAGAAGGAAGGAAAGTAAAGAAAGGGAAGAGAACACATAATAAAAGAAGTAAAAAAAACATTAATAAAAAACATTGACGTATAACAAATAAAAACAAAATAAAGAGGAAAACGCAAACGGGGAATGTGACGCAAAAGAAAAAAAAGAATAACAAATAAAAGTAAAAATAAATGTACTGCAAATTGAGGCACGAAGAGGGAGGGAGAGGGAGAGGGAGAGGGAGGGATGAAAACAAAAGAATAAGAGTAGAAAAACATGTCTTCGTAATGCGCGTACACACACACACACACACACACACACACACACACACATTCCCTACTTAAAACACTCTTATTAACACTTATTATCATCATTATCTTCATTGTCTCTTCCTCTTCCTTCTCCTTGTTCATGACTTTAGGAAATTGCAAATGTTAGCGAACGCATTCCCTTCCCTCCCTCCTTCCTTCCTTCCTTCCCTCCCTCCTTCTCTATTCCTATTCTTCCCTCCACCTTTCCTCCTTTCTCCCCTCCATCAACCAGTCGTAAAAACCCTCCTTTCCCTCCCCCCCTCCTTCAACCACAAGCCTGTCAGTTGAGGGAGAGAGGGAAGGAGTGGGGGAAGAGCATGAAGGGAAGAAAGAAGGAGAGGAAAGACGAGAGGAAAGCATGAAGAAAGAAGAAAAGAAAGAGGGGGAAGTGAAAATGGGGATACGTGAAGGAAGAAGAGGAAAGAGGGAAGAAAATAATGGGAAGGAATGAGAAAAGGGAAGGGGAGAAAATGGGGAGATGAATGGAAGGAAATGGAATAAGAGGGAGAAAGAGGAAGGTGAGAAAGGGGAAGGGACATGAAGAAAAGGAATGAGGAGTGAATAGGAGGGTGAGAAAGATGGAAGAGGCATGTAGAAGAAAGGAATAAGAGGAGGGGAAGAAAAGAGGAGAGGGAAGGGGAAAAATGGCGGGAAAGTACGACCACGTGGATGAAGAAAAATACGAAAAAAATAAAAAATATCCAATGGAAAGTACAATGTTATGAATCAGCTCAAAAAATAATGTACTGATAAACGCAGATACATATATAAAAAAAAGGAAAAGAGAAAGGAAAAATAAAAGGAAAATAAAATGATAAACGCAGATACATATATAAAAAAAAGGAAAAGGGAAAGGAAAAATAAAAGGAAAATAAAATGATAAACGCAGATACATGATATATAAAAAAAAAAGGAAAAGGGAAAGGAAAAATAAAAGGAAAATAAAATGATAAACGCAGATACATGATATACAAAAAAAAGGAAAAGGGAAAGGAAAAATAAAAGGAAAATAAAATGCAGAGTAATTACGATAAGAGAAAATATGAAGCGAGGAAACGTGATAAAATTATAAAGTAGATTATTAGAGATCAAACCAGTCTCTCTCTCTCTCTCTCTCTCTCTCTCTCTCTCTCAGCCTTTCATTTCTTTCTCTCCTTTCTTCGTCTTTTTTATTCCCTCGTCTTGCATTTTCGATTTACTGCAATGCTCGCTCTCTCTCTCTCTCTCTCTCTCTCTCTCTCTCAGCCTTTCATTTCTTTCTTCGTCTTTTTTTATTCCCTCGTCTTGCATTTCCCCTTTTTTTCTGCAGTCCTCTCTCTCTCTCTCTCTCTCTCTCTCTCTCTCTCTCTCTCTCTCTCTCGTCACGTGGTCCCCCTTTACAAATGATTCATCTCTTCAACGCCACAAGCCTTCAGACAGAGACAGTAAGGAGGAGAAGCCTTGTTAAATATATTATGCTGATGCCGTGGTGGTGGTGGTGGTAGTGGTGGTGGTGTGGTGTGGCAATAGTAGTAGTGGTAGTAGAAGAGGAGGAGGAGGAGGAGGAGGAAGAGGAGGAGGAGGAGGAGGATGGGGAGAAAGAGGATAAGAGAGTTGCCAAGTGCCACCGCCTCCTGAATCTCGTTGGTAAAGGAGAGAGGAGAGGAAGAGAAGAAAGTTTGAAGAATGATGTATGGAGAGAGAGAGAGAGAGAGAGAGAGAGAGTATACATCACAAATACAGGAGAGCAAGGCGAGGTGACGTAAGAGTTCGAAAAAGAGAAGACAACACAGATAAATGAAGAAAAATATAAGAAAAGTGGAGAAAGTAAGAAAGAGGAGGGAGAGAAAACGAAGAGAGGAAGCCACTAAACTTGCACGAGGAAATATGTAACGTAACTTAGACAAAAGTTAGCTCACAACACAACACTGCCAACTAGATTGTAAACAGAGAGAGAGAGAGAGAGACCATAATAGACCTTAATGTAAGCACCACTAAACCTCACACACACACACACACACACACAGAGAGAGAGAGAGAGAGAGAGAGAGAGAGAGTTCAGATGACGGCTGTAAATGCTCTTCCCTGCCATCTGTCTTTCGAGTCCTTCACTTATACTCTACAACTGCGACTTCGGCTTCGTGTCAAGATAATAAAATTAACAATAAAATCAATAGGAGAAAATATAAAATTGTGTATTCGTGTGTGTGTGTGTGTGTGTGTGTGTGTGTGTGTGTGTGTGTGTGTGTTGCAAGTCAATTTGCTTTCAATTTATCCCACCAAAAAAAATAAACGGATAGACGGATATAGCGAGAGAGAGAGAGAGAGAGAGAGAGAGAGAGAGAGAGAGAGAGAGAGAGAGCAAATCCATCACCCCCCGTCACCCGTATCAGTGATCTCCCCCCTCCCCCAGACGAGCTAACAAGACCTCCACTGGACCCTCCCCTCCCCCTCCTCTCCCTTCACCCTTCTACCCCCTGCCTGGCCGAGACTCGCCACCACCACCACCACCTACCTACATACACACGCATACATACACACGCATATACATACACACAAATACATACATACACGTACACATATAAATCTAAGTATGCATTCAATATATACACAC
>NC_066535.1:10160904-10185904 GCF_024679095.1 Eriocheir sinensis | reverse complement strand
TGTGCCCCTGTGATGCTGTCATATTGAACTGCATTGCCGGGGTGGGGCGGAAAGAAGCGGGGGGCGGAGACCCACACAGGACCACCACCACCACCACCACCACCGCGACCATACCCACTCCTCCTCCTCCTCCTCCTCTCCTACCTTCCATTTGCCTCCCTATCCTCCATACTACCAACTACTGCCAGCAACCACCAAGGATCTAAATTTACATCCTGAGACCATTGTCATTCGTAGGCCTAGGGTGTGTGCCCCGCCAGAGTGCTTGGCTGCCCCGCCCCACCCCGCGTTCTGTCACCGCCGCCGCCGCCACCCCGCCCGCCACCATGCACGAGAGAGAGAGAGAGAGAGACGCCAGGGCAGGTAGAATACAGGATAACATTACTCCGCGTTGACAATTTATCAGAAGGTTCAACATCTCTCAGGCTTTGCAGTATTGCCAGACCCGACCCGCCGCGAACCCTGAGCCGCCGCCGCTACCTGCCTGGTCCTGCAAAATATTCATTCCCTTCATATCCTGTATTCCTTTTTCCCTCTTCTTCTCTTTCCCTTCCCCCTTCCTTTCCTTTCCCCTTTTGCTCAAGAAGGGCTGAGGGGAATGAATGCCGCTTGCTAGGGAAGGAAGGATACAGGAGGAGGGAAGGATATTGAAGAAGGGAGGGAAGGACGGAACGCGAAGGAGTGAAAAAGAGAAAAATGGATTTGGGGATTTTACGGCAACGCTGCACTACATATTGAACGTTTAAGGAAAAAATGGTGTAGACAAAGCCTGAAAATTGGAGAGAGAGAGAGAGAGAGAGAGAGAGAGAGAGAGAGCTTTCCTGCCTGCCTGTGTGCCTGCTCGGGTTATCAAATCATTTTCACGGACCTTTCACGACCTACAACACAAAATCTAACATGTCACAGTGTAGGACGGACGCCAGACGACATGATTTCGTCAACTGCAATAATAATCACCTCTCATCCACTTCCTCCTCCTCCTCCTCCTCTTCTTCCTTCCTTTCGTGAGTGGCTGGCGAGCGCTGGCAACTCCCTCCTCCCCCTTCCCTCCCGCAGCCCCATCCCCCTCTTCCTCCGCCGCCCCTTCCCTCCACCCCATCCCCTTCCTCCTCCTCTTCTCCCTCCCCTCCCAAAAGATGAAGGTACGCACCAACCATCGCTCGGCCCTGCTTGTTTTCCGTCACTCATTTCAACGCAACCGATTTATTAGTACCTCCTAAGTCATTACAGCTTCAGGTAAGACTCGATGGAGGCGTATTCCGATAGCCCGATACCTGTAACGCCCCCCAATCCCCCCAACCCCTCCAACACCACCTCTTCTTCCCTCTTCTTTCTTCCCTTCTTCAGCCACCTCACCCCAACCTCACCTCACCTCACCTATGCAGTCTAACTCATGGGCGGGGGAGAATTTCGAAGGGGCGGTGTGTGGGAGGGGGGAAGGGGAAGGGGTTAGTATTTTCCGCAGACCCCCCCCCCCCCCCCGAAAGCCCAAATTCTACCCCTCCCCCCTCTCCCTTGGTAACTGGTTAAGGGTGGAGGGGGTGGAGGAGGAGCAGAAGTGAGTCCAGACCTGGCGAAGTCCACAGATGAAGACTGCGATGGTTTTAATTTCTGGGACAGGGCTGGAGTCGAACTGGGAGCTGCGAACTGGGGACTGAGACTGGGAGGTGATGCCCCAAGTCCCCCCTGCACCCTACCTCCCATCAGCCATGTCTCGTGGTCCCCGGCACTTCAACAACTACGAAGGGAGGGAATGGGGAGGAGGGAAGAAGGTGAGGGGAAGGTTCTGAAGTACTGAAGGAGATCACCCGGGTTGTGGTAGTGCCTCCTCTCCCCCTCCTCCACTACCTCCTCCTCCTCCTCCTCCACCCCTTCCCCCATTTCCTCCTCCTCCTCGCCCGCGCCAGCCATCGCCTCGGCCTGGCTCTCGACGTGTTATTTCACTGTTTCCTCAACCCGCGTCGCTTCGAACTCCCAAATTTCGGTACCTAAAGATGCAGGGAGCTATTAGCCACAAATAAAATCAATATAATCTCGTGAATTCCCATTTGGCGAGCAGCGAGGAGCTTTCTGAAGGGAGGGAGAGCTAGCCAGGACCAGGGAGAGGGCGGCGAAGCGAGTAGGGTGAGAGCAGACCATCGCGTTGGGCCGGAGCGGAGGCGAGGGTTTCATCAAGTGGTGAGCGGCCGCGCCAACCATCGCTGCCACCCCGCCGCCGCCGCCGCCCTGCCCGGACCACGCGGAGCAAGTTTCTCTGATTTGCTTCTGATTGACAATTCACTAATGTAAAAAAAGGCCCCACATCACTATACACCCCCCCTGTTCCCCCCCCCTCCCCCCATGCCGCACGCCCACGCCCATAACCTCAAGATATTCGTAGGTCTTCCCGTGGGCGTGGGTTTCATGGGCTGGCTGGCTGCTGGTAACTCTCTCTCTCTCTCTCTCTCTCTCTCTCTCTCTCTCTCTCTCTCTCTCTCTCTCTCTCTCTCTCTCTCTCAACATCAGGGCGACAAACTCCTCTTCCTCCTCCTCCTTTTCCTCCATTCCTCCTCCTCCTCCACCTCCTCTTCCTCCCTTCCATTGTCCCCTCCTCCCTCGGCCATTACTCCCTCCTCCTTCCTCCACCCCTCCATTAAATATCACCCTCCCCCCTCTTCCTCCCTTCCTTCCTTCCTCCCTTCCTTCCTCTCTCCCTCCCTCCCTCCCCTCCTCTCCCCCCCATTGCCAGATTTATTAATTTCCTTCATTAGCGCTTAACGGCAGGGAGACACGATATAGAGTAAATAATGAAAGTAATAAATGTAATAATAATAATAAAAATAATAATGATAATAATAATAATGGACGGGCTGCTTTCAGGGGGTTCGTTCTCTCTCTCTCTCTCTCTCTCTCTCTCTCTCTCTCTCCTGTACTACAAAAGCCACCACTGTATCCTGACCCTTACTCTTTTTTATCTTTCTTTTCCCTTCCTTTCATCTTTTTTTCTTCGTTTTTTTTTATCAAACTGACATTATCCGGAGAGAGAGAGAGAGAGAGAGAGAGAGAGAGAGAGAGAGTGAGAGAGAGAGAGAGAGGCAAGTTTATGTATACGCCCGCCAGTTCCTCCGTAAACTTGCAACAACAACAACAACAACAACAAAATATAGTAGTTTGACTCCTCCCCCATCTCTCTCTCTCTCTCTCTCTCTCTCTGATTAGGGATACGGTTAATCAAGAGAGAGAGAGAGAGAGAGAGATTCACATGTTGATTTACTTGTCCAGAGGGCAAAAGAAAGAGGAGGAGGAGAGAGAAGACGAGAAGGTGGAGGAAGACGAGAAGGAGGAGGAGGAGGGGGAGGCGGAGATAAGGGAGAGCAAGGAACAGAGGAAGATAGAGGAGGTCGAGCACACACACACACACACACACACACTTGTCTTCTACAACTTCGATAAAATGTCAGGTCAAACTCCTCCTCTTCCTCTTCCTCCTCTTTTCTTTTTTCTCTTTCCACCTCTTTGTTCAGTCTTTCCCTATCTACACCCGGTTCCCTTCTTCTTCCTCTTCCTCCTCCTCATTCTTCTTCCTTCACCTTTTCTTACAATCTTTATTTTTACCATCGTTCTCTTCTATTCCTCCTACCCCACACTAAAACTCTCTCTCTCTCTCTCTCTCTCTCTCTCTCTCTGACGTCAACTTATCTCTCGTGTAGCTTTACGTAAATGGGGTTGAGAGAGAGAGAGAGAGAGAGAGAGAGAGAGAGAGAGAGAGAGAGAGAGAGAGAGAGAGAACAATGATAAGACATGTGTCGAGTGAAATTGTTAAAAAAAAAGGGAAGAGGAAAAAAGGTTAAAAAAAAAGTGGAGCGACTTGATTGGTCGAGAGAGAGAGAGAGAGAGAGAGAGAGAGAGAGAGAGAGAGAGAGAGAGAGAGACTTAATAAGCGAGATGAGAATATTCCAAAGATCTGAAATTAAATGAAAAAGTTTGGAAAATGTGGCGTTAGAGGAGAGGGAGGAGGGAGGAGAGAGGGAGAGGAGAGGTGGAGGGAAGAAGGAGGAGGGAAGGAGGAGAGAGGAAGGAAAGAAGAGGGCGAGGACGACCGGAGGGAGGGAGAAGTGAAGAAAGAAGGAAGAGGGGAGGAGGAGGAGGAGGGAGGAGGAGGAGGAGGAGGGAGGCGGTAGATAAGGGAAGAGAATGAGGGAGGGAGAGGAGGGGAGGAGGGAGGAGCAGTGTGAAGAATAGGAGAGAAAGAAAGAGGGAGGAAAGAGGATTGGAGAGGAGGAGGAGGAGGGAGAGAGGAGGAGGGGGAGTTTGGGGTTAAGCACAGAGAGAGAGAGAGAGAGAGAGAGAGAGAGAGAGAGAGAGAGAGAGAGAGAGAGTTACCAAGGTTGCTCTAGAATATTAATGTCATTTCTTTGTTTCTTTCTTTGTTCTGTTGCAAGAAAAGTAATAATAATAATAATAATAATAATAATAATAGTAATAATAGTAATGATAAATACTTTTCAAAAAATTATAACGGATGAGAATGAATGTTTGGAAATATAAAACACACACACACACACACACACACACACACACACACACACACACACACACACGGTAATACACAAGCTGGTCTTCAGAAAATATATTAAAACTGCAAATCTTTTTTTTTTACATTTTCTATCATTTTTTCTTTTTTATTCTTTCCATCCTCACTTTTTTCTTTTTTTCTCTTCCTTTACCAACATGGAGGCAGGAAATGAGGAGGAGAATTCTCTTCCTCCTCTCTTTTATTTTTACCTCCTCTTTTTTTCTTCTTCTTCCTCTTTATTTTTCCTCCTCTTCCTCTTACGTCTCTTCCTTCCTTCGTCCCAACTTTCCTCTTTGCCATTTGCCCTCCTTCCTTCGCTCCCTCCTCCTCATCATCATCATCATCCACTCCTCCTCCTCCTCCTCTCTTCCTCCTCCTCCTCCTCTCTTCCTCCTCCTCCTCCTCCCCAATAACTCCCAGGCTCCTTCATCTTAACACTTCTCTCTCTCTCTCTCTACCACCACTACACTCCCCTCCCCTCCTCCTCCTCCTAGCATTAGCAGGAGGAGGAGGGAGAGGAAGAGGAGGAGGAGAGAGGAAAGAGAGTTGCCAGATATTCCTTTGCACAGACACTACCCTCCTCCTCCTCCTCCTCCTCTTCCTCTCACCTCCTCTTCTTCCTTCTCGTACTAATCCTCCTCCTCCTCCTCCGCCTCCTCCTCCACTGATGAAAAAAAATATATATCATGAACCAAACCTAAAAAAAAAAAGTGGAAGTCTCAGCGCTGCGAAAAGAATATAAAAGAAAATGAAAAGAAACTGAACGAAATGGAAGAACACGAAGAGTAATGAAATAAAAGAAATGCTAAAGAAAAGTAAGAAAAATAGATAAAAAGAAAAAAAATACACGGACGACTCAACGCATAGCAAATTTAGTGTCAATATTGTTTAGTTAAATAATAATAATAATAATAATAATAATAATAATAATAATAATGGAGAGAGCTCTGGCAATACATCAGAGAGAGAGAGAGAGAGAGAGAGAGAGAGAGAGAGAGGATGAGATATTGGTAGGGTTTGGAGGAGGAGGAAGAGGAGGGGAGGAGGTAAAGGTAGAAGGGGGTAGTGGAGGAGATGAGAGGAAAGGAAGGGGGCGGTGGGGGGAGGGGGGGGGGCGGTAACAAATAGAGGACACCATTACTACAATTATTATTACTACCACTATTTTCCGGCCCACCACAGCTACCGCTCTCTCTCTCTCTCTCTGCGTGTGTGTCTGAGAGAGAGAGAGAGAGAGAGAGAGAGAGAGAGAGAGAGAGAGAGAGAGAGAGAGAGAGATCGTTCCTGAGCCTCAGAATTCCATCTATCTTGGTCTCTTTTGATGATATAAGAATTGAGACCTGAGGAGGAAGAGTAGGAGGAAGAGGAGGAAGAGGAGGAGGAGGAAGAGAAGGAGGTGGAGAGAGGACTTATCTGCCTGGGGAAGGAAGAAGAGGAGGAGAAAGAGGGAGAGAGGGGAAATAGGGATCTTTCTACCATGTCTTTTGGGAGAAGAGGAGGAGGAGGAGGAAGAGGAGGAGAAGCTGGAGAAAGGTCTGTCTATGCTATGTAAGGATCAGGCTTTGATTGTTATGTGTGTGCGTTTGTGTGTGTGTGTGTGTGTGTGTGTGTGATGACGTTATGTATACACAGGTTTCATTGTATAGCTATTCGTGTGTGTAAATACATGTGTTTACTTAGAAGACGTGTGTGTGTGTGTGTGTGTGTGTGTGTGTGTGTGTGTAGTCATGAGCGTGTGGGGCTTCGTGTTAAGACTGGCATTATCCGGAAAAAGTGAAAAAAAAATGTTGTGTGTGTGTGTGTGTGTGTGTGTGTGTGTGTGCTTTACGATCTCAGACACGCACATCATTTTCCTCGCATTCCATCCAGTTCGTTGTAATTATGAGTCGCCTTACACACACACACACACAGCGTTACGATAAGATAGCAATATAAGGCTCTCTTTACCTCTCTCTCTACACACACACACACACACACACACACACACACACACACACACACATACACACACAGGTACAGCACAACAGCTTCCTCGACTTACCAATACCAGGTGCAATCAATCCTACAGGCAGGTAGGGTCAGGTAAGTCAAAGGAGGGTGGAGTGAGGTCAATTGAGGTGTAATAGGAACCTCACCGCCTCCACCACCACCGCCACCTCCACAACCACCACCATCACCTCTTCACCTGTTGACCTATTGAAAGAGATGAAGGTGGTAAAGGTGTACTTGCTGTTGTTCTTACCTTTCTTTTTTTCTTCCCTTTTTTATTGGATAGTGAGAGAAAATGTGTGGAAGGAAAGTAGAACGATAGGAAGATAGGATAGAAGGAAGAATGGTAGAAAGATTAAAAGGAAGATAGGGATAGAAAGGAAGGAAGATAAATAAAAATATGAAGAAAGGAAGAAGGAAAATATGAAGAAAGGAAGACAGGAAAGGAATTATGGAGAAATGAACGAAAGAAGGAAGGGAGGATGATATAGGAAGATAAATAGATAGAAATAAGAAGAGATAAGGCAGGGAGAGGATAAACAGGAAGAAAAGAAAAAAAATGAAGAAAGAAAAGAGAAAAGGAAGATTGGAAAGTAAAATAGTAAGGAAAATAGGGAGATAAAGAAAGAAAAAGAAATAAATATATGAAAAAAAGAAAGGAGGAAAGGAAGGTAGAAAAGGAAACAGGAAAAAAGGAAGATAGAAAAGAAGAATGATAGAAAAAAAGATAAAATGGAAAAAACAAGAGAAATGTGTCAGGAGAGAGAGAGAGAGAGAGAGAGAGAGAGAGAGAGAGAGAGAGAGAGAGAGACTCCATTAATCTTTTCTTTTGTCTTTTCTCCTAACTTCACAAAAAATAATAAAGGTAACAATTTAACATTTATACTCCTCGCTCGTCTATTGTATTTTTTAAGACTGAATACAAACCATCATTTAGCTTTTTTTTTACTTGCTATTATTTTTTTTCATTATATTCCATCACTAACTCACTTTTTTTAAACCTTCGTGCTTTAACGCATTACTTCTTCCAATCTGTAACTCATTTTCCATCCCACTTTACGTTGAAAGGACTCATTAGCTAATTAATTCTTTCACTAATCATCAACATTTTTTTTTCATTAACTCTCCTTTTTTTAACTTTTCATTTTACAACTCCATAATACTATTTTTTTTACTTAGTTCTCTCTCTCTCTCTCTCTCTCTCTCACTATTCAAAACAATTCCAAGGATAACTGTTACATGTATTTATTATTATTTTTTCTACAACAGGATTTTTTTTCATAAACTCTTCGTCTCTTTTTTTTAACTGTTAATTTTACAACTCCATAACATTTTATTTCACCTCTCTCTCTCTCTCTCTCTCTCTCTCTCTCTCTCTCACTATTCAAAACAATTCCAAGGATAACTGTTACATGTATTTATTATTATTTTTTCTACAACAGGATTTTTTTTTTCATAAACTCTTTGTCTCTTTTTTTTAACTTAATTTTACAACTCCATTACATTTTATTTCACCTCTCTCTCTCTCTTCAAAACCATTCCAAGGATAGCTATTACATGTATTTATTTATTTATTTTCAGCAACAGGCTTCCCCTCGTCTGTATTTCCTCCTTTCTCTGTTTTCATTCAAAGGAGCGTCGACGATTTGATCATATTTACTTTTTTTTTCATCTTCGTAACCACATCCACATCCACTCAATTTCGTCAGTCGGTCTTTTTTTGTTCTGTAATTCCTGTATTTTAGAACGCATGAACTTGAATCCCTCCGACCGCATCATTATAGAATTTTCCATCTTTTTTTACGTCGTTAACTTTTTTTTTGTTTACTATTTTTTTTCTATTATTTGCGTTTTTAACTTTATATTTACTTTTTTATTGTCATTTATTTATCAGAGAGAGAACGGTACTGAAGGTGTTGCTGTTGTTTTTTACCTTTGTTTGTTTGTCTGTTTGTTTGTTTATTTGTTTGTTGTATTGGATAGAGTGAGAAAAAGAGTGTGGATGGAAAGGAGAAAGATAAGAAGACAGGAAGGAAGGAAGGAAGGATGATAGGAAGATTGAAAAGAAAATAGGAAGAAAGAAGACAGGGAGATAGCAAGGAAGGAAAAGAAAATAGGGAAGGAAAGCAGAAAGATAAGAAGGTAGGAAGAAAGGAAGGAAGGATGATAGGAAGACTGAAAAGAAGATCGGAAGGCAGACAGGGAGATAGAAAGGAAAAGGAAGGAAAAAGAAATAGGGAGGTGTTTCTGTTACTATTACCTTTGTTTGTTTGTTTGTTTGTTTGTTGTATTGGATAGACTCCGATAGAGTGAGAGAAAGAGTGTGGAAGGAAAGTAGAAAGATAAAAAGACAGGAAGGAAGGAAGGAAGGAAGGAATGATGCTAGGAAGGCTGAAAAAGAAGATAGGAAGGAAGACAGGGAGATAGAAAGGAAGGAAAAGAAAATAGGGAAGGAAAGTAGAAAGATAAGAAGATAGGAAAGAAGGAAGGAAGGAAGGATGCTAGGAAGATTGAAAAGACGATAGGAAGACAGGGAGATAGAAAAGAAGGAAAAGAAAATAGGGAGGGAAAGTAGAAAGATAAGAAGACAGGAAGGAAGGAAGGAAGGAATGATGCTAGGAAGGCTGAAAAAGAAGATATGAAGGAAGACAGGGAGATAGAAAGGAAGGAAAAGAAAATAGGGAAGGAAAGTAGAAAGATAAGATAGGAAAGAAGGAAGGAAGGAAGGATGCTAGGAAGATTGAAAAGACGATAGGAAGGAAGACAGGGAGACAGAAAGGAAGGAAAAGAAAATAGGGAAGGAAAGTAGAAAGATAAGAAGATAGGAAAGAAGGAAGGATGATAGGAAGATTGAAAAGACGATAGGAAGGAAGACAGGGAGATAGAAAGGAAGGAAAAGAAAATAGGGAAGGAAAGTAGAAAGATAAGAAGATAGGAAAGAAGGAAGGAAGGAAGGATGATAGGAAGGCTGAAAAAGAAGATAGGAAGGAAGACAGGAAGATAGAAAGGAAGGAAAAGAAAATAGGAAGATCATATTAACTTTTTTCTTCTTCGTAACCACATCCACACAATTTCGTCACTCCGTCTTTTTTTTTTTTTTTTTTGTGTGTGTAATCTCTGTCTTTTAGAACAGAAGGACTAAAATCACCTCGACTGCATCATAGACTTTTACGATTTTTTTTTTTTACGACGCTGATTTTCATTATTTTCTACAATTTTTTTCTATCAATTCTGTTTTTACTTCACATATACATTATTTCTTATCATCATTTACGTTCTTTCTTTCGTGAGGGGCCAAAGACTAGAATCGAAGGTCGTTTTACATCATTTAGGAACACATTGGATTTTCTCGCGGTACGGTGAAGTGTACAATTTTCTTTTTATTTTTTGGCGTATTAGATTTTTTTCTTTTCTTTTATTCAATTCCTTGCCCCGTTTACATGGTGACCCAAATACAGGACAGATTACCTTGACATTATATTTTCTTTCTTATCATTACACATTTATTATAATTATTAAACGTTATATTATTAGTCATCAACAATAATAACGAGGTTGATTCTTTTATTTTTTTACAACAAAGGAAACAGCTCAAGGGCAAAAAAAAAAAGGCAACAATAATGAAAAAAGTCCGCTTATTATGAAAAAAAACTAATGAAAAAAATCCCGCTAAAAAGAAATCCCGCTAATAATAAAAAAGCCTGCTAATAATTAAGAGGCCCGCTAATAATGAAAAAAAGGTCGCTATCTGTCTTTTTTACCCGTTTTCCAAGACGTAATTAGTCGCTTTTGTTGAGAATATTTTTACATCACATTCTACGACTGAGTTTCTAAATGTCCACTCATTAATTCTGTGAAAATCCAACACTTATAAATACTCTGTCCCCCAAAAAAGACGGAATTAAAAAGATAAACTAGCCACGTAAATGTCAATAAATGCTGTAATACGTTTAAAAAATGTGGCGTATTTCCTTGTGGCAAATAATTACTAACGAGACACAAGAGCTGAGTAAATACATTAGAGGTGCGAAGTTATTAAGGACAGATTAGAGGGAGGGAAAGGATTAGGAAGGAAAATGAAAGGAAGGAGGAGGAGGAGGAGACAGGAGGAACGTGGAGGAACAAGAAAGGGAAGGAAAACAAGAATATGAAAGCAAGAAACGAAGAACAAGAAGAAAAAGAAGGAAAGCAAGGAAAGGAAATCAGGGAACGAGAAACAAAGAACAAGGATAGAAAGGAAAATTAGTAAAGAAAAACAAGAAACAAGGAATAACAAGAGAGGAAAGGAAAACAAGAAACAAAAGAGGAAAAGAAAATAAGAAAATGATAAGAAAGAAAACAAAAGAAAGGAAGGGAAAACACTGAAAGATGAGACAGAACGTAAGGAAAGGAGAGGAAAAAACTAGGTGGGAGAAAAGTATGAGGGAGGAGGAGGGGTGAGGAAAGTAGGAGAGAGGAGGAGGAGGAGGAGGAGGAGGAGGAGGAGGGAAAAAAAACACAAGGGGAACGACAGGAAAAGGTCAATAGAGGTTAAGACAGCTAAGGTGAGATCAGTAAGAGAGAAAAAACAAAAGAGAAAAGAGAAAGGGAAAGTTATGGGGGGAAGGGAGGCGCGGGGGGGGGGGGGGGTATAATATCACAGGGGACAAGAGGAATAGGTCATGAGGGGTTAAAAGAGTTGAGGGGAGGTCAGGTCGAGGTTGTCAGTTGAGGAGAGGTGAGGTAAGGTGAGGTGAGATGAGGTAAGGTAAGGTGAGGTAAGGTGAATGAGATAAGGTGAGGTAACGTTAGGTAAGGTGAGGTAAGGTAAGGTGAGGTAAGGTAAGGTGAGGTGAGGTAAGGTAAGGTGAGATAAGGTGAGATGAGATAAGGTGAGGATACGATAGGTAAGGTGAGGTGAGGTGAGGTAAGGTAAGGTGAGGTAAGATGAGGCAAACTGTACAGGTGTGTGGCGGGTTAATCAAGGTGTGAGGGAGGGGAGGGGGTAAAGAAAGAGGGAAGCAATAGAGGAAATTGGAGAGAAAAAAGAGAATGGATGGAAAAGGAAACATCAGAGACGAGATAAGAAATGGGGGAAAGAGAAGAAGAAAGATCAGGGAAGAGCTAAGAAATGAAAATAAAGGGAAGAGGAAGGATAGAATGGATGAGAAAGAAAAAAGAGGGAAGAGGTAGGAAATGAAGGAACGAGATAGAATAGATGGTGTGTGTGTGTGTGTGTGTGTGTGTGTGTGTGATGAAGTACTGGCTGGCGGCTGTAATGAAAGGACAATGAATGGCAACAACAACAACAACAACAACAACAACAACAACAACAACAGCAAAGGTTTCGAAATGTGTTGCTGTTGTTGTTGTTGTTGTTGTTGTTGTTGTTGTTGGAAATAATAATAACAATGACTGACTGTGTGTGTGTGTGTGTGTGTGTGTGTGTGTGTGTGTGTGTGTGTGTGTGTGTGTGTGTGATTGAAATGCTTTGTGTAATACGTTGCTGCGTGGCGTATTAAAAAAAAAAAAAAGAGAGGGATGCATTTGTCGCCTGGTGCTGCAACGCTGTCCTGTTTGATGACGGTGACTGACGGACGAATTGATGTAAAAAGGATTAGCTGTTGAATAAAGAGAAAAAAAAGACAGGTAAATGAATATATGACTCCGAGGTGTAATAATAAAATGTTTGATGACGGTGACTGACGGACGAATTGATGTAAAAAGGATTAGCTGTTGAATAAAGAGAAAAAAAAGACAGGTAAATGAATATATGACTCCGAGGTGTAATAATAGAATGTTTGATGACGGTGACTGACGGACGAATTGATGAAAAAAAAAATAGTTGTTGAATAAAGAGAAACAAAATGCAGGTAAATATAGTTGTGGAATAAAGAGAAAAAAAAGACAGGTAAATGAATGTATGACTCCGAGGTGTAATAATAGAATGTTTGATGACGATAACTGACGGACGAATTGACAGAAAAAAAAGGATTAGCTGTGGAATAAAGGGAAACAGATAAATATATGGAATAAAGAGAAAACAAAAGACAGGTAAATGAATGTATGACTCCGAGGTGTAATAATAGAATGATTGATGACGATAACTGACGGACGAATTGACAGAAAAAAAAGGATTAGCTGTGGAATAAAGGGAAACAGATAAATATATGGAATAAAGAGAAAACAAAAGACAGGTAAATGAATGTATGACTCTGAGGTGTAATAATGGACACTTTGATTACGATAACTAACTCACGCATTGATAAAAAAAAAAAAGATTAGTTGTTGAATAAAGAGACACAGAAGACAGGAAAATAAATGTGGAATGAAGAGAAAACAAAATAAAGGTGTGTATGACTCCGAGGTATAATTACAGACTCTTTGATGACGATAACTGACGGACGAATTGATAAAAAAAAGGATTAGTTGTGGAATAAGGAAAAACAGAATGCAGGTAAATATATGTAGAATAAAGATATAAAAACAAAAGAAAGGTAAATATATGACTCTGAGGTGTAATAATAATAGTGTTTGATGATGATAACTGACGGACGAATTGATGAAAAAAGGATTAGTTGTGGAATAAGGAGAAACAGAATGCAGGTAAATATATGTAGAATAAAGATATAAAAACAAAAGAAAGGTAAATATATGACTCTGAGGTGTAATAATAATAGTGTTTGATGATGATAACTGACGGACGAATTGATGAAAAAAAAGATTAGTTGTGGAATAAGGAGAAACAGAATGCAGGTAAATATACGTAGAATAAAGATATAAAAACAAAAGAAAGGTAAATATATGACTCTGAGGTGTAATAATAATAGTGTTTGATGATGATAACTAACGGACGAATTGATGAAAAACAGGATTAGTTGTGGAATATCTGGAAACAAAATGCAGGTATATATAGTTGTGAAAATAAGGAGAAAAACAAGACAGGTAAATGTATAACTCTGGGGCGTAATAGTAGAATGTCTGATGACGATAACTGACGGACGAATTGAGAGAAAAAAGGATTAGCTGTGGAATAAAGGGAAACAGGTAAAATATGTGGAATAGAGAGAAAAAAAACAGGAAATTGTGTGAGTGACTCTGAGGTGTAATAATAGTGTTCGGTGGCGAGTAATGAAGAATAAAGAATAGAACACATAAATACGAGGATGAATGTAATGGTTGGTTATAGTAAAAAAAAAAAAGTTGTGGATTAATGAAAAAAACAAAAAAATTCACAAAAAGATACAAGATAAATACATGACTGGGTGTAATACTATACTAGACTGTTTGATAATACTAAAAGGAGAGGGGAAGCGAGGGAAAGATAAATAAATGGAGGAAAGGAGAGACAGGAAGGAAAAGCAGAAAAAAAAGAGGAAAGAGATAAGAAATGAAGGAAAGAGTAAAAATGATAAAATAGATGAAAAGAAAAAGAAAAGGAAAGGGAAAGGGTAAGAAAGAAAGAGGAGAAAAAGCAAAATGGATCGACAGGATAAAAAAAAAAAAAGCAAATAGATTAGTTCATAAATAAGGATGATTAAATATCGGGTGTTGTCATATTGAAAACTGAGTTGCATTAGTATTTGCTTGATGTTGCAATACGTGAGTGACTGATGCCAAAACAAATAATAATAATAATAATAATAATAATAATAATAATAATAATAATAATAATAATAATAATAATAATAATAATAATACAGCAGTCATCATTTTCATTGTTTAATTAGCCTCGGAAGTAATTTAGGAGAGAGAGAGAGAGAGAGAGAGAGAGAGAGAGAGAGAGAGAGAGAGAGAGAGAGAGAGAGAGGTGGGGAGTGGAAAAAATAGGAGCTTGGTGTGGAATTTAGTGAGTATTGGGGAGAGGGGAGAGGAAGAGGAAGAGGAGGAGGAGGGGAGAGAGAGAGGGAGAGGGGAAGGAGGAAAGACGGATGGAGGGGAGGAGAACTGGAGGGACGGAAGGGGTATTAAAGGAATTAGGGGAAGGGAGAACATGACGGAGGGGGAGGAGAGGGGAAGAGGAGGAGGAGGAGGAAGAGGAGGGGAGAGGGATAAAAGGGGAAGAGGGAAGGGAAGGAAAAGCATAGAAGAGAAGAACAAAAACATGACAGGTAGAAAAGTGAAGAGAGAGGGAGGGAGAGAGAAGGAAGGAAGGAAGGGAGGAAAGGAGGGAAGGAAAGAATAAGGAAAAAAAACGAAAAGGGGGAACAGTGGGAGGAGGAATAAATAGATAAGAGAGACACAGGAATGGAGAGGAAGAAAGGAGGGAAGAGGAAGGAGAAAAAGGAAGAAAATAACGAGGGAAAGAAGGGAAGAAGGGAGGAAGGAAGAACGAAAAAAAGTAAACAGGAGAGGAAGAGAAAGGATTGCATAAGAGAGAGAGAGAGAGAGAGAGAGAGAGAGAGAGAGAGAGAGAGAGAGAGAGAGAGAGAGAGAGATGATGATGATAATGATAGTGCTGATGGTGAATTTGTTTACTCACCATCACCACCATCACCACCACCATCACCACCACCACCTAATTTTTTTTTACCTTTCCCTAATTCTTCCTAATTACACAGGCATTACAAACACGATTCCGCGCGATCAAGAGTTTTAGAGAGAGAGAGAGGGGACCTAACACTCTCTCTCTCTCTCTCTCTCTCATTTCTATTCTTCCCTTGTTCTCGTTTTCTCTTCTCTTCCTCTCTTCCTTCCATCCTTCATTTTTTACTTTATTTCCTTATCATTAATCTTCTCTCCCCTTTCCTCCCTTTCTCCCACTCTTTAATTATTGTTTTCTTTTTTCTCCATTATTCTCTCTCTCTCTCTCTGTACACCTTCCCAAACTTGACGATTCTCATTTTTTCTTCTTCTCTCCCTTCCTTCCATATTCCGCCTCTCCCTTCCTCCCCTTCTCCCTCCTTTATCCTACCTGTCTCTCTCCCCCTTCTCTTTTCTTCATTCCCTCCTCTCTCCCTTCCTCTCTTTTTCCTCCCCTAACTCTCCACTATTCCTATCCACTTCCCTGCTCTCTCTCTCTCTCTCTCTCTCTCTCTCTCTCTCTCTCTCTCTCTCTCTCTCTATATTTTGTGTGTGTGTGTGTGTGTGTGTGTGTGTGTGTGTGTGTAATTTGTCCATGTTTATCGTGCAAACACCATCATGGAATGGTCTGCACACACACACACACACACACACACACACACACACACACACACACACACACACACAGGTATCCACACACAAATGAGAACACGAACGCACACTCAACACACACACACACACACACACACACACACACACACACACACACACACACACACAGGTATCCAAACACAAATGAGAACACGAACGCACACTCAACACACACACACACACACACACACACACACACACACACACACACACACACACACAGATGGACGCCACTAATGACAAACTACTTCATCGCAACGAGTCAATAACAGTAATTATGTAGCCATCTTGAGGGAGGAGGAAGGGGGGTTGGAGGAGGAAGAAGAGGAGGAGGAGGAGGAGGGGTGTTAGGATGGGAGGGAAGATGTGGGAGTAAGAATGAGCTAAGCAACGGAACCTTCAGGAGCGCAGGTAAGGCTGGTAATCCTTCCCCTTTAACCTTACCTGCTCGCCCTTCTCACCTGGCGCATTTAATTGAGCAAGGAGGAATGTCTGTAAAGCTTTTTTTTCTCTCCACTTTTTTTCTCTTCATCTTTTTCTTTTTTTTCTTTTTGTCTCCTCCTTCGTTCCCTTTCTTGAGCGGAATTTATATTTAATAACAATTCCAGGCGTTATTTTTTTTTTTATACTTATACATACTTCCTCCTCCTCCTCCTTCTCCTCCATCATCTCCTTTAGATCGAAGTTTCTCTCTCTCTCTCTCTCTCTCTCTCTCTCTCTCGTTTGAGGAATGTGTTATTAGTGAAGGATGGAGAATTGTGGTGATGGGTGGAGGAGGAGGAGGAGGAGGAGGAGGAGGAGGAAGAAGGAGGAGGAGGGGGAGGAGGAGGAAAAGGAGGAAGGAGGAGGAGGAGGAAAAATGATGGTGGTAGTGGTGGTGAATGACTGGGGGTTTGAATTCTTGGTAATACTGAATTAAAAAAAAAAAAAAGAATATGACAAGAAGGAGGAGCAGGAGGAGGAGGAGGAGGAGGAGGAGGAGGAGGGTAAAAATCACGCTTCCTAATTCAAGTTAATTTAATGATAATGCTGTTAATTATGATGATGTGGAGGGGGAAAAAATCAGAGGAAGAGAGAGAGGGAGAGGGGAGGAGGAGGAGGAGGAGGAGGAGGAGGGGAGATAGGAAGACGGAGGAGGAGGAAGAGGAGAGTGAAGGAGGACCAAAACTGATGATACATTCCTTTCCTTTTCTTTCCCTTCTTCCTTCTTTCTTTCTCTCTTTCTCTCCCTTCCCCCTCTTTCTCTCCCTCTCTTCCTTCCTTCTATTCTCTCCTTTTCATCCACTTTACCTTCAGTCCTCTCCTCTTCTCTCACTTCCATCTACATTTCCCCGGTTTTTCTTCCTTTCTTTTTTTCCTCCCTTCTTTTCTCTCTCTTTTTCATCCACTTAACCTTCATTCCTCTCCTCTTCTCTCACTTCCATCTACATTTCCCCGGTTTTTCTTCCTTTCTTTTTTTCCTCCCTTCTTTTCTCTCTCTTTTTCATCCACTTAACCTTCATTCCTCTCCTCTTCCTTCACTTTCATCTACATTTCCCCGCTGTCTCTTTCTTTCTTCCTCCCTTCCTTCTTTTCTCTCTCTTTCTCATCCACTTTACCCTCCCCCTCCTTCCTCCTCCTCTTCACTGCTCACCATTAAAATCTCATAAATCATAAAGAACATAAGAGTGTGCAAGAAACCAGTCAGCTTCTGTAAACCCAAGCAAGACCCATATTCGCAGGCGCTTTCGGCTCTCCCACCATATCTTTCCCAAGGCCACAAAAAGAGATTAGTCGGGTTCTCCTGAGTGCTTTTCGTATCCATGGTGAAGAATCCTTGTCTAAATACCACTAGACTCATAAAACTACCCTTGGACATACCTCTAATATAATCTTTATGAACACACTTGTTATTTATGTGCAAGATCTCATTAACATCACCATCCTCGTTCTCATTACTAACAACGAAAAACTCTTGCTAATGTTCCTTTTCCTCTCGTCTGATGTAAAAATAAAATGATCTACGAAACACATTACTTCAAGTCCTGCAGTGTTTTTCTTTTTGAACCACAAGATCTGCGCCACCTCCCCCTTCTCTCCCCTACCCTAATTAGACGTCCCTCCTACCCACCCTTTCACATTTCTCCCCCTTCCCCTCATCTCAGTTCCCCCTTCTTCACACTCATAAACCTTTTTGTCTTTTTGAACCACAAGATCTGCGCCACCTCCCCCTTCTCTCCCCTACCCTAATTAGACGTCCCTCCTACCCCCCTTTCATATTTCTCCCCCTCCCCACCCATCTCCCCCTTACCCTCACTTCTATTCCCCCTTCTTCACACTCATAACCTCCTCAATGTTTCCTATTCCTATGATGTCCCTCCTACCCCCCTTTCATATTTCTCCCCCTTCCCCTCACCTCTATTCCCCCTTCTTCACACTCATAACCTCCTCAATGGTTCCTATTCCTATGATGTCCCTCCTATCCCCTCCTTTCATATTTCTCCCCCGCCCGACCTGTTCTCCCCCTTCCCCTCACCTCTATTCCCCATTCTTCACACTCATAAACCTCCTCAATGCTTCCTATTCCTCATAAGGTTGTAAAAATGCTATAGAAAACATGATACACGCCCCCTTTCATATTTATCTCCCTTCCCCACCAAATTCCCCCCTTACCCTCATCTCTATTCCCCCTTCACACTCTTATAAACCTCAGATGATCATATTAACATCACTCTCTTCCTAATATTCGTTTCTTCTCTCCTATATATAAGACCTACGTAATAAAATAAAAAAGTAAGTCCTAGAGTTTGTTTTCTTTAGTCCTACACGATCTTATTGACATCGCTCTCATTCTAATGTTAAAATCCAAAAGCTCTTCCCACTGTGAGTTTTCTCTTTCCTGAACAAAACACATAAGAAAAAAAATTTGCTACAAGTTCTACAGTTTTTATTATTTTCTAGTTCTAATACTAAAAAACCGAATAGCTCTCTTTTCCTGGTATATGTTTCCTCTCCTACGAAAAAAATATATAAGTCCTACAGTTTGTTTTCTTTGGGTCTACACGATCTTATGAACATCCTCTTCATCCTAATATTAAAAAAAAAAAATTGAAAAGCTCTTCCTAATATGCGTTTCACTTTCTTCCTTGCAATTAAGACTCACGAAAAAAAAAAAAAAAAAGATAACATTCCTACCAGACCTCTCATAACAACATCACCTATATTGTAGACATTCTTAATTAAAACTCTACGCACCTTCCTTTCACTCACCTGTCGTATGTATCACAGGTAAGGTTTTTTGAGGGTTAAATATACATAGCTTGAGGATTATGAAAGCGATTCCCTAAGTGACTCTTGTAGCAATGAAAGGTGTTAGATTATTTACGTGGGGATAAAATGAAAAGGTGAGAGGGAAAAAGTAAATCATACCTGCTTTCAGACTCTCTCTCTCTCTCTCTCTCTCTCTCTCTCTCTCTGACTGACTTCCCCTCTGTCAGTTTTGATCCTCCTCCTCCTCCTCCCCCTCCTCTTCCTCCTCCTCCTCCTTCTCCTCCTCCCCTAGTTCCAAATACGCCCACTTCCTCCTCCTCTCTCTCTCTCTCTCTCTCTCTTTTCTCATGTTCTTCCTCACGTTTCCATCTTCCTTTCTCCTCCTCCTCCTCCTCCTCCTCCAAAACAACGCCCTCCCCTCACAAACAACAGACCAAACACATAAACAAACAAACAAACAGACAAACACAGTGATAAGCTATCGACCCGCCCTTTTCCTTCCCACGATAAAACTCTCTCTCTCTCTCTCTCTGACACGCACACACATACACGGAGAGAGAGAGAGAGAGAGAGAGAGAGAGAGAGAGAGAGAGAGAGAGAGAGAGAGAGAGAGAGAGAGAGAGAGAGAGAGAGAGAGAGAGAGACACGAGCACCTTAATTGACTCTTAATTGGCTACCTGGCGGCCGTTTCACAGGTGCTAAATCATGTATCAAGGGCAGAGAGAGAGAGAGAGAGAGAGAGAGAGAGAGAGAGAGAGAGAGAGAGAGAGAGAGAGAGAGAGAGAGAGAGAGAGAGAGAGAGAGAGAGATAGAAAGCCCCGCAGTCCCCCCGCACACACACACACACACACACAC
The DNA here is from genome assembly GCF_024679095.1 of Eriocheir sinensis. Lineage (NCBI taxonomy): Eukaryota > Metazoa > Arthropoda > Malacostraca > Decapoda > Varunidae > Eriocheir > Eriocheir sinensis. The sequence continues at coordinate 10,166,103 of NC_066535.1, read as the reverse complement.
ACACACACACACACACACACACACACACAAAGCGAGACTGATTGGAGTGGAGAAAAGTTATTTCAGGATGAGGAGGTAAAGAGAGGGAAGAAGAGATGACAGGAGGAGAGATAAATGGAGAAAGGGAAGGAAGGAAAGAAAGAAAGAAAGAAGGAAGGAAGGAAGGAAAAATGGACGGAAGGAAGGAGTGGAGAAGCAAGAACAGAGAGAGAGAGAGAGAGAGAGAGAGAGAGAGAGAGAGAGAGAGAGAGAGAGAGAGACGGTGAGGGATGGTGAAATAAAAAAGAAAAAAAGGAGAAAAAAAGAGAAGATTAACGAGGAGGGGAGAGAGAGAGAGAGAGAGAGAGAGAGAGAGAGAGAGAGAGAGAGAGAGAGAGAGAGAGGAAGGAGAGGAGAGAGGGGAGAGAGGTGAGAGACTGAAGAGAGGGGGAGGGGAGGTAAAATGTCATCCCCTCCATCTCTTCCCCTTCCTATCTCCCCCTTTTCCCCTTCCATCTCTTCCCCTTCCTACTTCCCCTTTCTCAACCTCCCCAATCAACCTTTTTATGACTCCTTTATATTTCTTCCCTTATTCCTCCCTTTTCCTCCCCTCTCCTTCTCCTCCTCACCCCACCTCCTCATTGCCCCTTCATCTCATACTCCCTTACCTTTCCCTCCCCCATCTCCTCCTTCTCTCCCCTACCTGATGCGCTTTTTCCTACCTCCCCTTTTCAGATTTCTCCCCCTTTCTACCCTATCTCCCCCTTTCTCCCTTTCTCCCCACATAAAGTATCTGTCCCTATCCTTCACCCCTCTCCACCTCTTATAAAATATCTACCCCTTCCTTTTTCCCCCTTCCCATTTCCATTCCTTTTCTCATCTTCCTTCCCCTTCTTCTCCTTCACGATCCTTTTCTCTTCCCCCCCCCCGATCCCACTGCCCCCTCCCCACGACCCCTCTCTCCTTCCCCTTCTACTCTCCCTTCACGACCCCCTTCTCCTTCTCTCCCTTCACGACCATCTTCTTCCCTTTCTCCTACTCTCCCTTCACGACCCCCTTCCCCTACTTCCCTTTCACGATCCCCTTTCTCTTCCTTCCCATCCCACTCCCCTCCTACGACCCCCTTTTCCCCTTCTCCTACTCTCCCTTCACGACCCCCTTTCTCTTCCCTTCCATCCCACTGTCCCCCACGGCCCCCTTCCCATTCGCCAACCCCCTATTCCCCCTCATGAACCCCTGCCCCTTCCCCAACCCCTACCCCTCACGACCCCTTCCCTTCCCTTTCCCCTCTACTCCATCCCCACTCATGACCCCTTTCCCTGTCACCTCCCATTCTTCCCCTTTTCACCCCACGACCCCCATCCCTTTCCCCATCTCGACGCCCTTCTTCTCCCCCCCTCTCTCTACTCCCCCTCACAACCCCTTTCCTCTTCCCCTCCTCCCTACTGCCCCTACCCCTTCCCCTCCCCCCAGCCTCACAATTAATGAAATAATAACATCATGGCGCACCCCAGCTCTGGAGAGGCCATTATCCCTCATTATGGGGGGGGGGGGAGGGGGGGAGGAGAAAGAGGAAGAGGAAGAGGAGAGGAGGAGGAAGAGGAGGAGGCATTAAGAAGAGAGGATGCGACTGTGGCAGATGGTACAAACACACAAACACACACACACACACACACACACACAGAGCCAGAGAGAGAGAGAGAGAGAGAGAGAGAGAGAGAGAGAGAGAGAGAGAGAGAGAGAGAGATGAATGAACTTTGGATGAATTAAAAAGTAAAGTGGATTTTGAAAGCTCAGAGAAGAGGAGGAGGAGGAGGAGGAGGAGGAGGAGGAAGATAAGAGTGACGTAACTGAGATAAAGAGAGAGAAATGGTGTCCTGTTGTGATAAAATTAGATAAGAGAGAAGAGAGAAAAAAAAAGAAAGAAGGAAGAAAATTAGGACGGGGGGATAAAGGAAAAAAGAAGAAAGAATGAAAAGATGAATACAAGAAAGAAAGGAGGAAAGAATAGAAGAAAGAAGGAAAAGGATCAACACAAAAAAGATGGAAAAAAGGAGAAAAAGGAGGAAAAAAAGGAAAAGGAAAAGAAAGAAAGAACGGCTGAAAGAAAGTAAATAGGAAGAGCAAGAGACGAAGGTGGAAATCGATCACAAGAAAGAAGAGAAGTGACAAAGTTAGATAAGAAAGAAGAGAAAGAAAGATAGAGGAAATGGAATAAAGGAAAGAAGGCGGGAATGAAGGAAAAAAGATGAAAGAAAGAATGGAAGAGGGAAAGAAAATAGGAAGAGCAGGAGAGGTAGGTTGAAATAGATGAAAACAATAAAGAAAGGAGGGAAGAATGGAAGAAAGAAGGAAAGTGAACGACAAAAAAAGATGGAAAAAAAGAAGAAAAAGGAGGAAAAAAGGAAAAAAGAAAGAAAGGCTGAAAGAAAGGAAAAATAGGGAGAGCAGGAGAGAAAAGTGGAAATGGACAGAAAAGAGAAAGAAAGAAGAAGGAGAGGATGGAAGAAGGGAGGTAAGGAAGGAAGAATGAAGAAGAAAAAAATGAATGAAAACAAGAAAAATGAAAAGAAAGAAAGAAGAAAAAAGAGGAAGGTGGAAATGGACAGAAACGAGAAAGAAAGAAAAAGGAGATAGAAGAAGGGAGGTAAAGAAGGAAGAATGAAGAAGAAATAATGAATGGAAGCAAGAAAAATGAAAAATGAAAAGAAAGAAAGAAGAAAAAAAGAAAACAATAGTCCCTTAATTGATAGCGGGTAAACAATAGATGATAAATAAGGAAGAAAAAATAAACAAGGAAAAACAGCACAAAAAAACAAAAACAAAAAAGGAAACAGAGACAGGAAAACAATCTAAGAGGGAAAGAAAAATAAAATAATGGACAAAAAAATATATACCAAAAAGTTGAGGAAACAAATCGAGGAAAACGGGAAACGACAAAAAATCACACACACAAAGAAAATGGGAACTTGAGAAAAAAAAAAAGAAAAAAAATAGAAATGCCGAGAACTCTGACGATGGAAAGAGAAAAAAAATAAAGGAAAACAGAAGGGATAAAAAGGAAGAAAAAAAGTCACGTTGGACGAGGAGGAGGAGGAGGAGGAGGAGGAAGATAAAGAGGACAAAAGGGAAGAAGAGGAAGAGGAAGACGAAGTGAGGAGAGGAAAAAAGAAGTTCCTGGAAAATAAGAAAAAGATTAAAACGAATGAGGAAACAAACGAAAAAGAAGAGAAAGTAAAAGGAGAAAATAAAAAAAAAGAATGACCTAATAAACTAAAGGAAGAAAAGAAGGAAAAAATAAAAATAAAATGAAAATAAAATAAGTAAGAAAAATGGAGGTGAGAGAGAAAATGAAAAAAAAGACATAATTGAAGTGGAAGTCAAGAAACGAAAAAAAAAGACCAAAAAAAAAGCCAAATCACAGCCAGCGAGAGAGAGAGAGAGAGAGAGAGAGAGAGAGAGAGAGAGAGAGAGAGAGAGTTGAACCCGAAATGAACCCAAGCGGACATCCAGTAAATCGGAGGAGAGGAGGAAAAAGAGAAAAATGGGGAGGAAGAAGAGAATGAAGAAGAGAAAAAGAGGAAGGGAAAAACGAAGAGATAAATGAAGAAGGGAAGGAGGAGGAGGAGGAGGAGGAAGGAAGGAAAAACTTATATGAGGAGGAAGAAAAACAAAAGACGGAGGAAGAGGAGTGAAAGGAGGAGATAGAGAAAAATAAAGAGAATGAGAAAGATGGAAAAGAGAAAAGAAGGGAAAGAGAGCAATGAAAAGGAAGAAGGGAACAAAAAAAGAGGAGTAAGAAACGAATAATAAAGAAGATAAAAAGAAGACAAATTGGAGTGAAGAGAGAAGTGGAAAATGAGAAAAAAGAGGAATTAAAAACGGGGAAAAAAGAGGAATTAAAAAAGGGGAAAGAAGAAAATATAGGAGGGAAAAGAAGAGGGAAAGAAGGAAAGAGAGAAAAAAGGAGGAAGAAAAAGAGGATAAAGAAGTCATAGGAGGAGAAAGAGGAAAAGGATGGAGAAAAAATGAAAATGAAAAAGAGAAAACGGAGAAAGGAGAAAAAAATAAAAGAGAAAAAGGAGGAAGAAGAGAAAAAAAGATGAAGGAAATAAGGGAAAGAGAAGGAAAGAGAGAAAAAAGGAGGAAGAAAAAGAGGATAAAGAAGTTATAGGAGGAGAAAGAGGAAAAGGATGGAGGAGAAAAAATGAAAATGAAAACGAGAAAACGGAGAAAGGAGAAAAAAATAAAAGAGAAAAAGAAGGAAGAAGAGAAAAAAAGATGAAGGAGATAAAGAAAAGAGAAAAGGAAAGGATAATATAAGTTGCTTCCTCCTCACTTCCTCTTCTTCCCTTTTCTCCTCTTCATCTTCCTCCTCCTCCTCCTCCTACTCAGAAACCTTGATGTCTCCCAGAGCCTCCTCCTCCTCCTCCTCCTCCTCCTCCTCCTCCTCTTCTTCCTCCTCCTCTTCCTCTTCCTCCTCCTCCACCATTAGCGACGACCCAGCTCATTTACTGCCGAGACGTGAGAGAGAGAGAGAGAGAGAGAGAGAGAGAGAGAGAGAGAGAGAGAGAGAGAGAGAGAGAGAGAGAGAGAGAGATTATTGGATTGGAGGAGTGACAGAAGAGGAGGAGGAGGAGGAGGAGGAGGAGGAGGAGGGATGGAATGGAAGAGGAAAGAAAATAATGTTATAAAGAAAGACGAAAGAAGGGAATTAAGTAAAGAGAGAGAGAGAGAGAGAGAGAGAGAGAGAGAGAGAGAGAGAGAGAGAGAGAGAGAGAGAGAGAGAGAGAGAGAGCAACAAAAGGACGAAGAAAAAAAAACCGAAAGAATGAATAATTGAAAAACAGGAACCATCGCGTGAGAGAGAGAGAGAGAGAGAGAGAGAGAGAGAGAGAGAGAGAGAGAGAGAGAGAGAGAGAGAGAGAGAGAGAGAGAGAGAGAGACCAACAAAAGGACGAAGAAAAAAAAAGAATGAAAGAATGAATAATTGAAAAACAGGAACCATCGCGTGAGAGAGAGAGAGAGAGAGAGAGAGAGAGAGAGAGAGAGAGAGAGAGCGTTGCCATGGTTACCAATAGCTGCTCTAATCAAGCATTCCACGGTTGACAGCTTCTAATATTTTTCACTACGTAATTTGACTGTATGAATATCCTCCTCCTCCTCCTCCTCCTCCTCCTCCTCCTCCTCCTACCTCTCCTTCTCCTCCACTTCTTCCTT
>NC_066535.1:10148404-10155904 GCF_024679095.1 Eriocheir sinensis | reverse complement strand
GGACGCTGTGATTAGTCTTTGTTTTGTGTCATAAGTTAGGTCCTATAGCCGATACCGCCTTGGAATGTATACCTTCGTACGCGTGAACGTGCAGTGAACGTAACGAAATACAGTGCAATCTGGTGCCATTGACGATGCAGGTGTTAATTACGAATTACTGCTTTTTGAGAGGCCGTGCTGGCTGGCAGTGTGAGAAACATCGGTGTAACGATAAATATTAATAAGTGGTTACGGAAGAAAGCCCACGTCCCCTCGGTGCTTGTGAGCGACGCTCGACTCTGTGGCGGACGGCCGGAAGGTGGAAAATTGGAAGGCAGAGCTGAGGGAAAGAGGGAGGGAAAGAGGGAGAGAGGGGAAAGGAGGGAAAGAGATTGGAGAAGAGGGGAGAGAGTGGTAGAGGAGGAGGGAAGGGGAGTGAGAGTAGAGGGGAGAGAGAGAGGGAGAGAGAAGAGAGAGCAAGTTATAGTTTTTCCATGTACATCATCCAATATATTTTCTCAGTATGTCAAATAGATTAAATGTCAATGATGTATAGGGGAGTGGTGAGTTCTGGCAGGCGTGTCGGGATGGGCGGAGGTGGGCTTTCAAGACCGAGGCAAACAGTAACAGCCTCTAACCCCCCTAACGCTACCCACGCACATCCCCTCACTTCCTGGTCCCTGCTAACCCCGCCCTGCTGCCCAGTAACTTCCCACCCCTGCCTGAGGGCCATAAAACACAGAGTATCTGACTCATGAACTGCTGGTAATGATATCACTACTACTACTACTACTCAACTTTAATGTGTAGGGTCAGTATTAGTAAAATTGTAAAGTGTTAGGAGCAATGGTAGTGGAAAATAAACAATCATTCTAATATTACCGTAAAGGTAGAGTAAGCATATGTAAGTATGTCTGTGTGTAGGTATATGGGGAGACAAGAGTCAAAGTGGGTCTACTACTATTGCTCTATTCATCACCACAAATAGCAACTAAGATACACTAGCATGCATAATGGCACCGAAATGGAGCCCTCAATGTTGCATTTGTTCGTCTCTGAAATCAAACTGTGTTCAATGCTCGTGCGTAAGACGAGGCCAGCCCTGTGTAAACTGTAAGAGAGGTGGAGATTGTCGAAACCCAAACAATCAACGGCAGGATGTGGAAATGGGGAGCAACCACAAGTGGTGCTGGGGTGGACAGGCCAATGAAGGCGCTGGAGATGATCAGGTGGAGGGGGTGCAGGTGGCGAGACAAGGGCAAGGTGACCAGGGTGAGGACGTCGCGCGAGCTCCGCTTCTGGCAGAGGTGGACACTGAGGAGACAGAGGAGTGGGTGCGAGACGCTTACAATCATGTGGTAACGTTTTCCAATAACGTATTTGAGGCCCTGAGATGTAACGCCACCAAAACCTTTGATAGAGGAGAAAACCTACCTCATTAGAGCGTACAACAACTCCACGCAAATCGCCCCCTACGCTTTAAAGATTCTGGCCATACTACCGCACCTCATATGCCAACGGACTCACAAAAAGTCGAAACAATCTGAGGACGTGAAGGCGGTACAAAGAAGAATGGAGCTGTGGAGGAAAGGGGACGTCCGGAAGCTACTTGACGAGGCTCAAACACTGCAGGAGAGACTAGGCAGACGTAACAGTCGCAAGAAGGACAGTAACGACAGGGCTAGAAACTTTGCTGACAAGATGAGACAAGGCAAAGTGGCCATGGCAACTAGATCACTGTCAATAGAAGATGAGGCAGCGGGAGTCCTTCCCATGACGGAAGAGACACGCCAGATCCTCAAGGACAAGCATCCAGATGCTAGACCTGCACACCCAGAAATGAAGTTCCTTGGAGACTACACCCCACCGCATCGAGTTGTCTTCGACCATATTATTAGCGGTGACGTGATCTGGAAGCACGCCCTTCACACGCAGGGAGCGGCTGGACCATCAGGCTTGGATGCCAAGGGGTGGAAACACCTCAGTAAGAACATCTTTGGGAATCCAGCTGTGGATCTTCGCGACGCAATAGCCGCCCTAGCAAGAAAATTGGCGTCAGAGAATTGCCAACACCTCGAGCCTTTGACGGCCTGCCGGCTCATCCCGCCGAATAAACAACCAGGCTGTCGCCCCATCGGGATAGGGGAAGTGCACAGGAGGATCATAGACAAGGCTGTCATGGAGGTATTGAAGGACGACATGAGGAAGGCGGTGGGAAACCTCCAAGAGTGTGCGGTTCAGCAGGTTGGGTGTGAAGCTGCCATCCACGCCGTCAGGAAAATGTTCGAAGACCCAGAATGCGAGGCGGTGCTGATGGTGGACGCTGCCAATGCGTTCAACAACATCAATAGAGAAACAGCACTGCACACCATCAAAATCAAGTGCCCTATATTCGCCCAATATATTGAATATCCGTACAATGAACCTGCTAGACTGTTCATCAGCAGTCATAATAACCAACGACTTGGAGACCCAGAGGCCATACAGTCATCAGAAGGCACCACCCAGGGCGACCCAGTGACCATGGCACTGTTTGCCCTGGGAATGATGAAGCTGCAGGACATCATCCGCCATGAAAATACCAACGTCAAACAGGTGGCGTATGTGGATGACCTCACCGGGGTAGGAAAGTTTGCAGACCTCAGGAAATGGTGGCACCACGTCAATGAACACGGCCCTAAAATAGAGTACCGTCCCAACGACACGAAGTCTGTGGTGAGTTTGAAACCAGAGGCATACGATCGGGCCAAAACCGCATTCCAGGTCAGTAACTTGAAACTGTCAGTGAGTGGAGAAAGACACCTCGGGCAGTCATTGGAACAGCTGAATACAAACCGAATATGTGAAAACGGCTGTAAAGCGCTGGGAGTCCGAACTGCAGAGACTGAGCGAGATCGCCAAACAGAACCGCAGGCAGCCTACGCAGCATTTACGTACGGTGTCAAGCATAATGGAACTACCTCATGAGGACAGTTCCTGATGTTGCTCCACTAGAACCTCTGGAAGATGCTATCAGAAACACCTTCATACCGGCGATAGCAAATGGGAGATGTCCCAGTGACCAGGAGAGAAGATTGCTGAGTTGCTGCCAAGAATGGGTGGGCCTGCATCACCAACCTGCAAATCTGGCTGAGTCTGAATTCGGGAACTCAATCCGAATCACAGCCTCCTTGACCGGATATATTACCAATCAAAATGAAAGGGAGAAGACAACCTCAAGATATTAGGTCACTAAGGAATGAAATCTCCAAAACAGAGAAGGAAAACAGAGAGACACTCTGAGTGACCTAATGAGAGAACTCCCAGAAGACACAAGGAGGAGGACAGATATTGCACAGGAAGTGGGCGCTTCAAACTGGCTAACCACACTACCTATCAGGGCAAAAGGCTTCAACTTAAACAAAAAAGAATTTACTGATGCCCTTGCCCTCAGGTATGGCTGGCCAGTGGATGGGCTCCCAAACATGTGTAACTGTGGCTCACCCTTCAACCAAAATCATGCCATGACATGCAAGAGAGGAGGTTTGCCTGCATGAGACATGATGAAGTAAGAGACGTAACAGCTCAGATGCTGAAAGAAGTCTGCCACGACGTGACTGTGGAACCCATGCTGCTCTCTGCAAGGCGAACACCTCGCCAGACGCACCGCTAATGTTTCTGAACGAAGCACGAGTGGATGTTAGCGCCAGAGGGTTTTGGACCTGTGGACAAAGGGCATATTTTGATATAAGGATCTTTGATCCCATGGCCCATTGCCACAGAGACCTGACCCTTGATGCAGCCCACAGAAGAAACGAACAAGAGAAGAACAGAGCATATGAAGAAAGAATACAGAATGTGGACCAGGGCTCCTTCACCCCGGTAGTATTCACGACGGCAGGAGGGATGGGACCAAGGGCGCAGAGCTTCTACGCAAGACTCGCCGAAACACTGGCGGATAAGAAACAACAGCCAAGAAGCAGTGTGGTCGCCTGGATGAGATGCAGGCTGTCCTTCTCCCTCCTGAGGTCAGCCTTGGTCTGCCTGAGAGGAACCAGGTCACCTGCACCCAAAACCACCCGCATTGCTGACCTGGACTTTGAGGCGACGGTGGTTGATAGTCGTATCAACCACAAGCTCTGTTAGCTTAAAAATAAAATGTTAAGTAAAGTTTGTAATATTAAATAAAGATGGTTGTCGGCCACAGTCATTGGCGGGGGGGGGCCAATGAATTGCTTTGTGAAAGGATATGAGAAAATATACCGCTCACAACGCAACTCTAATAGATGGAGGCCCGTAGGAGGAGGAGGAGGAGGAGGAGTAGTAGTAGTAGTAGTAGTAGTAGTAGTAGTAGTAGTAGTAGTAGTAGTATCGTAATGAACTGAATCATGAATTATGTCGTTCAGTATATAAAAGAAAAAAAGGAAAACCACTGAATGAAAAATAAAATAAAAAGACCACAAGATAAAAAAGAGGAACTGGTAAAAAGAAATAGAAAAAGATGAAGTTTGGAATTCTGACGCAGAGAAAAAAAAATCTCTCTCTCTCTCTCTCACAAACACACATCAGTTCGCGTAACGTTTCTGACTTATTTCGCGAGTCGTAAATTTCGCGCGAGGGATTTGTTGGCGACGACTCTCTCTCTCTCTCTCTCTCTCTCTCTCTCTCTCTCTCTCTCTGATATTGCAGGACGAAAAAGAAGATTGAGAAAAATAAAAGGGAAAAAAAGGAAATAAGGAAAAAAATAAGAGGTAATGCGTGAATGAAAAAAAATCTTGTGCATTTCGCGGAATGAGAGAGAGAGAGAGAGAGAGAGAGAGAGAGAGAGAGAGAGAGAGAGAGAGAGAGAGAGAGAGAGAGAGAGATTTAACTAGATGTATATAATAGAACATGAAAAAAAAAAATGCTGTCATGATATCATTAAATTTTAAACACACACACACACACACACACACACACACACACACACATTAACAAACAAACAACCACACACCTGCAACACGAGAGTTAAGTGGCAATCAGTCGGTTTGTTGCAATTAACTGAGAGAGAGAGAGAGAGAGAGAGAGAGAGAGAGAGAGAGAGAGAGAGAGAGAGACTAACCTTGAAACCGCCTTATTTCTCCAGAGCATTTTTTTCTCTCCATTAGTCTCTCTCTCTCTCTCTCTCTCTCTCTCTCCAGATTTTATTGGGGAATCTTTTTCGTTCTTTTCTCCTTCACCTCCTTCCTCTTCCTCCTCCGCCTCCTCCTCTTCCTTACCCCTATTTATCCTCCATTCCTCTTGTCTTCCCTGGTCGTATTTCCTGTCATTCTCTCTCTCTCTCTCTCTCTCTCTCTCTCTCTCTCTCTCTCTCTCTCTCTCTCTCTCTCTCTCTCTCTCTCTCTCTCTGCTGAGAAATAGAAGGGAAGGGAAGGGGGAAACTGAGGAGACTGGGAAGGAAAGGAGAGGAAGGAAGGAAGGAAGGAAGGAAGGAAGGAAGAAGGAAGGAAGGAAGAAGGAAGGGAGGGAGGAAGGAGGAAAGGGATGGGGAAAATAAAGGAGAAAATGGAGGAAAACGAGGAGTGAGCACTGGAGGAAGGGGGAAATGAATGACGAGGGGATAAAGAAAAAGACGAGGAAGAAAGGAGAGAAAGACATGAAAGGCTCGGAAAGAAGTGAGAGAGAGAGAGAGAGAGAGAGAGAGAGAGAGAGAGAGAGAGAGAGAGAGAGAGAGAGAGAGAGAGAGAGAGAGGCTTGATTCTCTTTTACTTCTCCAAATTACACAGAACCTTTATCTTTAATTGGTGGGTATTATATTGTATCCCTGGCCCCTCCCCTGCCCCCTTGCCCCCCTTCCTCCTCCCTCCATCTCCCCTTCTTCCCTTCCTCCCATCCTCCCCCTCCACCCCTCGCTCCCTCTCCCCTCTTTCATCTCAGAGAAAGGGGATGAGGAAGAGGAGAGGGGAGAGAGGAAAGGAGGAAAAGAACATTATTTCATCCATAACTTTCCTCTTTTTCCTCATTTAATCACTCAATAATAGTAAAAGTAAGATAATAATAATAACAATAATAAAAGCATAATAATAATGGAAGTGTATAAATGATGTATCTGTTTTTAGCTAAGGAACTCTTGATCGCCATTTCTCGCATAAAAAATAAAACAAAATAGAAAGGAAAATTAATTGTGAACTCTGATAAAAACTACACCTCGACCTCGCCAGGATTCGAACCTGGAATCTTCTGATCCGTAGTCAGACGCGTTATCCGTTGCGCCACGAGGCCTGTGAGCGAATGAGGTCCATTATAAATATGAATTTGTCGCTCTCTCTCATTACTTTTGCTCCCTTCCTCTACTCAGTCATTCCCTTTCCCCATAGTTCTCTCTCTCTCTCTCTCTCTCTCTCTCTCTCTCTCTCTCTCTCTCTCTTCTTTCCTCTCTTCTCTCCGTGGCTCTTTCTCCTTCCTTCTTCCTTTATTAAAATCTACCAGTTTTCTCTCTGTTTCTTTCTCCTTTCCTTCTGTTTATGTTTCTATCCCTCTTGTTTCTTCTCTCTCTCTCTCTCTCCACAAACACACACACACACACACACACACAGAGAGAGAGAGAGAGAGAGAGAGAGAGAGAGAGAGAGAGAGAGAGAGAGAGAGAGAGAGAGAGAGTAATAATAATAATAATAATAAGTTGAGAGAGAGAGAGAGAGAGAGAGAGAGAGAGAGAGAGAGAGAGAGAGAGAGAGAGAGAGAGAGAGAGAGAGAGAGAGTAATAATAATAATAATAATAATAATAATAATAAGTTGAGAGAGAGAGAGAGAGAGAGAGAGAGAGAGAGAGAGAGAGAGAGAGAGAGAGAGAGAGAGAGAGAGAGAGAGAGAGGCTGGCCATGAGTAACATCCGGTGAGTAAGGAGGCAACCCACATAGCGGCCATTTTGTGGAAGCAGCTGGAGAGAGAGAGAGAGAGAGAGAGAGAGAGAGAGAGAGAGAGAGAGAGAGAGAGAGAGAGAGAGAGAGAAAGTAATGGTGACAATTTACAAAGGACAAAATAAATATAATCTCGGAAAGAACTGGAGGAAGAGAGCGAAGGAAGATGAAAGGGAGAAGGATTACAAAGAGGAGGAGGAAGAGGAAAGAAAGAGGAGGGGGAGGAAGAAGAGGAGGAGGAGGAAACAAAGGAAAAGTAAATAAAAGAAGCACTCAAAGTAAAGGTAAAAAAATAGAAAGCAAATGTTTAAGTGAATGAAATGAAATGAGAGAAAGTGAGATGAAGGAAAAAGTTAATTAGGTGAGCCAATTACTATTATTATTATTATTATTATTATTATTATTATTATTATTGTGATGATGATGATGAAGATGATGATGGAAGCGGAAAAAGAGTGCGGAAAACGAAGAGGAAACGGAGAAAATGAAGAAAGGAGATGAGAACAAAGAGATGAGGTGAGAGATAGAGGAAGAGGAAATTATATTGAAGGAGGAGGAGGAGGAGGAGGAGGAAGAGAGACGTCAATAATTACTGTGATGAAGGAGAACTTATAGCACCATCACAACCACCACCATCATCACT
>NC_066535.1:10135904-10140904 GCF_024679095.1 Eriocheir sinensis | reverse complement strand
ACTAAAGACTCTGAACGTTGTATTGTGGAACTGGTGGTGGTGGAGGAAGAGGAGAGGGGTGGGAGGGGAGGGGAGGGGGAGGGGGCCATGGGGGAAGAGGGGGGGGGGGGGGCTAGCGAGGGAGCTTACAAATAACAGTTGGTAGACTCGTTTTGGAGGATCCGTGTTGCTATATGTTCTTGTTCTAGTGATTATTGTATTTCCTTTTCCTTCCTCCACTTTGTTTTCCTTTTTTTTATTTTCTCTCACTCGCTTTAGTCTTCATCATTATACGCCTTTGAAAACATAGATAATGAGGTCCTTTATTTCTCTCTTTTTTTTTTTACTGTAATTTTAATGTATTTCTTGTGGGTATACAAGAGAGAAACGCCTACCAGAGAGAGAGAGAGAGAGAGAGAGAGAGAGAGAGATGGGACAGTGTTACCAAAATGGGGAAAAGTGTTGTGAGGATGTGTGAGGTAAAAACAATATTCTTACACACACACACACACACACACACACACACACACACACACACTGGGAAGGAAAAATGTTGAAATATTTACCTGTGTGTGTGTGTGTGTGTGTGAGAGAGAGAGAGAGAGAGAGAGAGAGAGAGAGAGAGAGAGAGAGAGAGAGAGAGAGAGAGAGAGAAACGAAAGCAGGTGTAAACAAATTCAATAAAAGTTTGAAGGGCAAGAGAGAGAGAGAGAGAGAGAGAGAGAGAGAGAGAGAGAGAGAGAGAGAGAGAGAGAGAGAGAGAGCAAGGCACGAGAGGAAATGTGTAAGAGATTGCGAAAGGAAGAGGTGAGAAAGTTTACACACACACACACACACACACACACACACATACGCACACACACACACACTCGGAAGGTTAAAGGTGCCCCCCCCAAAAATCCCCTCCTTATCACCTCTCCTCCACCTTCCTTCCTCCCCTCCTCACCTGCCCTTTTTCCTCCCTCTTCCCTCCCTGCCCCACACCTTCCCCCCTTTGCCCCCACCCCCCTCCCCCTCCCTTCCTACAATAAACTTTTGTCACCTGCAATTAACCACACCACACATTCGTTAAACCTGTTATATATATTCATTTTACTAGCGGGACGAAGGTAAAAATAGAGGTAAAAAACAAGCCAGGTGATGACGTGCGTAAAAAAAAGGAAAAACTAGTAAAAAGCAAGAAGGAAAAAATAATAATTAAATGTTTTAGAATGTATATTGAGAAGAGTGAATAAAAATAGAGGTAAATCAAGCAAGGAAAAATAAGTAAAAAGCAAGAAAGAAAAATGATAATGAAATGTTTTAGAACGTATGTAGAGCCAATAGAGTGAATGAGATAGAGAAGTTTGATGTGTTTTAATATCAACAGAAAAATGAATTGCAAACGAATACTGAAAAACAAAAACAAATAAAAGCAAGAAAGGAAAATAATAATGAATTTTGTTAAGGTAAAGTAAATAGTGAACGGGATAATAAAGTAAATTGAAAAGTTTGGGTAAATATTATATAGAAAAAATGAGTTATCTACAAATACTGAAAAAGAACAATATAATAAAATGTTTGAGAATGTATATAAAGCAGAGTGAAAGAGATAGAAGACAAGTTGATCAGTTTTAGTATACGTAGAAAAAAGAAAGATATCTAAATACCAAAAAAAGATGAAGATAGAAAAAGCACTAGTAAATATATGGAAAAAAATGGGTTAGATAGTGAAAATGCATTAGCAAATATATATACGAAAAAAATGAAAAGCCTAGAAATATTGAACATAAGCTAGAGAATAAAAGAGATTGAATAATGGAGATAAGGCAACATATATGCATGAAAATTGTTACCTACTTGTTAAAGATTAAGAAAAAGAAAAAAAGAAAATATATATGCATGAAAATTATTATCTACATGTTAAGGATTAAGAAAAAGAAAAAAAGAAAATATATATGCATGAAAATTATTACCTAAATGTTAAGGATTAAGAAAAAGAAAAAAAGAAAATATATATGCATGAAAATTATTACCTAAATGTTAAGGATTAAGAAAAAGAAAAAAAGAAAATATATATGCATGAAAATTATTACCTAAATGTTAAGGATTAAGAAAAAGAAAAAAAGAAAATATATATGCACGAAAATTATCACCTACATGTTAAGAATTAAGAAAAAGAAAAAAAGAAAATGTATTGCATGAAAATTATCACCTAACTGTTAAGGATTAAGAAAAAGAAAAAAAGAAAATATATATGCATGAAAATTATTACCAACATGTTAAGGATTAAGAAAAAGAAAAAAAGAAAATATATATGCATGAAAATTATCACCTAAATGTTAAGGATTAAGAAAAAGAAAAAAAGAAAATATATATGCATGAAAGTTATCACCTAAATGTGAAGGATTAAGAAAAAAAGAAAAAAATATATATGCATGAAAATTATCGCCTAAATGTTAAGGATTAAGAAAAAGAAAAAAAGAAAATATATATGCATGAAAGTTATCACCTAAATGTTAAGGATTAAGAAAAAAAGAAAAGAAAATATACATGCATGAAAATTATCACCTAAATGTTAAGGATTAAGAAAAAGAAAAAAAGAAAATATATATGCTTGAAAATTATTACCAACATGTTAAGGATTAAGAAAAAAGAAAAAAAGAAAATATATATGCTTGAAAATTATTACCAACATGTTAAGGATTAAGAAATAGAAAAAAGGAAAGAAATATATGCATGAAACGTTACCTTAAGAAAAATAAAATAATAAAAAAGGGAAGAATTCGTTAGTGATGTAAAAGAACTAAAATAAAAAATATGAGGTGAAAAATAACACTCAGCCAGAAAGAAAATATTACAAAAAAGTTAAGAAAATGTATATAATTAAAAAAAAGTTAAATAAGTCGTCAATGATGTAAGTAAGCAAACAAAAACGGAAAGGAAAAAAATCGTCACTGATGCAAAAATAATGAGAAAAAGGTGAGATGAAAATAATAATCAACCAGAAACAGAAAATTAAAAAAAATAAGGAAAAGAAAACGAAAAAAAAAGTCAAATAATTCGTTAGCGATGTCCTTTGGCAAACAAACAAAACAGTGAAGGATGCAAAAATAATCATAAATAGAAAGAAATATGTAAAAAAAAGGTTAATAAAAGATAAAACTAAAAATAACAGCAGATAATTAGTTAGTGATGTAATTAAGTAAAGAAATAAAACAGTGAAGGATAGAGACAATCATACAAGCAAAGGAAAAGAAAAAAAACAGGATACAAAAAGATAAAGCAAAGATACAACTAAAAAAAAAAAAATGATAAAACAATACAAAAAATTAAGTTAGTTAGTTAGTGATGTAATTAAGTAAAGAAACAAAACAGTGAAGGATAGAGAGATAATCATACAAGAATAGAAAAAGAAAAACAGGATATAAAAAGATGAAGAAAATATAAACTAAAAAAATATAATAATTCGTTAGTGATGTGATTGAGTAAAGAAACAAAACAGTGAAGGATAGAGAGACAATCATACAAGCAAAGGAAAATAAAAACAGGAAATAAAAAGATAAAGAAAATATAAACTAAAAAAATATAATAATTCGTTAGTGATGTAATTGAGTAAAGAAACAAAACAGTGAAGGATACAGAGACAATCATACAAGCAAAGGAAAATAAAAACAGGAAATAAAAAGATAAAGAAAATATAAACTAAAAAAAACATAATAATTCGTTAGTGATGTGATTGAGTAAAGAAACAAAACAGTGAAGGATAGAGAGATAATCATACAAGAATGGGAAAAGAAAAACAGGAAATAAAAAGATAAAAAAAGATGAAACAAAAAATAACATCAGATAATTCGTTAGTGATACAATTGCGCAAAGACAAAAGTGAAGGCAACAAAAATACTCTCACTAGCAGAAGAAGATAAAAAAAAGGATATAAAAAGATAAAGAAAAGATAAAACAAAGAATAACATCAGATAATTCGTCAGTGATACAATTGCGCAAAGACAAAAGTGAAGGCAACAAAAATACTCTCACTAGCAGAAGAAGAAAAAAAAAACGGGATATAAAAAGATGAAAAAAAGATAAAACAAAAAAAAAAGCAGATAATTCGTTAGTGATACAATTGCGCAAACAAAGACAACAATGAAAGCAACAAAAATACTCACACTAGCAGAAGAAGATAAAAAAAAACAGGATATAAAAAGATAAAGAAAAGATAAAACAAAAAAAAAAGCAGATAATTCGTTAGTGATACAATTGCGCAAACAAAGACAACAATGAAAGCGACAAAAATACTCACACTAGCAGAAGAAGATAAAAAACAGGATATAAAAAGATAAAGAAAAGATAAAACAAAAAAAAAGCAGATAATTCGTTAGTGATACAATTACGCAAAGACAACAATGAAGGCGACAAAAATACTCACACTAGCAGAAGAAGATAAAAATCAGGATATAAAAAGATAAAGAAAAGATAAAACAAAAAAAAAGCAGATAATTCGTTAGTGATACAATTGCGCAAAGAAAAGACAACAGTGAAGGCTATAAAAAACAATCACACAAGCAAAAAAAACAAACAAAAAAAAAAAAAAGTTTCGAAATACACGGATGTAAACGAATGAGGGGAAAAGAAGAAGAAAGAAAAGAGAAAGACTACGTTAGTGATGTGAATAAGTAACAAAAGAAGAAAAAAAGAAGGTTGAGAAATACTCGGGCGTCAACGAATAAGAGAAAAAGAAGAAGAAAAAAAGCGAAAGAATACGTAAGTGATGTGAATAAGTGAACAGTGAAAGAGCTAGAAAAAGAAACACTCTGATGCACAGTAAATAATAAAGAACAACAAATGAAAGAACTTGAACGAAGGAGTAATACACGCTGGCGATGTAAATAAACAAATAAATTAATCTGCAAAAAAAAAAAAGTGAAAGAAAAAACAAAAAACATTCTGATGCACAGTAAATAATAAAGAACAATAAATTAAAGAACTGGAACGGAGGAAAAATGCACGCTGGCGATGTAAATAAATAAGTGAATAAATGA
>NC_066535.1:10128404-10130904 GCF_024679095.1 Eriocheir sinensis | reverse complement strand
TGCACCGCCTTTTTTTTTTTTTTTTTTTTTGCTGCACGGTAGAATCCTTACGAGCTCCTCCTCCTCTTAATTATCTTTCTTCCCCCCCCCTCCTCCTCCTCCTCCTCCTCCTCCTCCTCCTCCTCCTTCTCCTCCTCCTCCTCCTCCTTTATCAACACCTTATCTTCTCCTTGTTTTTTTTCTTCTTTTCTTTTCTCCTTTGCAACGTTCTCTCTTACGTCCTTATCTTCTTCTCCTCTCTTCTTTCTCCTCTTACATGTTCTATTTCTCTCTTTTTCTCCTCTTCTCCACTTTTGTTCTCTTCCCTCATTCCTCTTTCATTTATATTTTTCTCGCCTTTCTCCTCTTCTCCACTCTTCTTCCTCTTCTTTCTTTCTCTTCTAGTTGTCTCTTTCTTCTTTCTCCTATTTCATTTATCTTTCTCTTCTTTATACTTTTCTACATATCTTTCTCTTCTTTATACTTTTCTACATATCTTTCTCTTCTTCCTCCTTCTCCACTTTTCTTCCTCTTCATTTTCCTCTTCCACTTCTCTCTCTCTTCTTTCTACTCTTCCACTTATTTTCCTCCTCTTTCTCCTCTTTCATTAAATTTTATCTTCCTCTCCTTTCTACTTTTCTACTTGTATTTTTCATCTTTCTCCTCTCACACGTTCTCTGTTCAATATGATTTTTCTTTTTTTCTGCAATTCCCTTTTTTTTACCTTTCCTTTCGTCTTCTTTCTTCTCTCTCATCTTCTTACTTCTCATCTTTTTCCTCTATCAATAACAACAATTTTATCGTCTTTTTTCCTCTTTTTCTTCTTTCACTTTTTTGGGTGTTCTCATCTTTAAACTCCTTTTTCACCGTTTTCTCTTCCTCCTATTTCTCTTCGTCCTTTTCCCACCCTCTTTATTTCCTCATCCTCCATTCCCTCTTTTCCTTTTTGTTCTCATCTCCAACTCCTTTCCACTTTTCCTCCTCCTCCTCCTCCTCCTCTTCCTATTTTCCCCACCCTCTTCATTTCCTTTTCCTCCACCACCATCACATTCTTCATCTCCATCATCACCTCTATTACCACACCTTCCTCCTCCTCCTCCTCCTCCTCCTCCTCCTCCTCTTCCTCTTCTTCTTCTACTCCGTCTTTCGCAACAAATACCATGTCCCTCGCTCTTCTTACCCCACCTATGCGCCCCAGGGTAAAGGGGTTTGTCTA
The DNA here is from genome assembly GCF_024679095.1 of Eriocheir sinensis. NCBI lineage: Eukaryota > Metazoa > Arthropoda > Malacostraca > Decapoda > Varunidae > Eriocheir > Eriocheir sinensis. The sequence goes on along the minus strand of NC_066535.1, from coordinate 10,129,709 downwards.
GCTGGCTGGGGAGGAGGGGAGGGGAGGGGAAGAAGAGGAGGAGGAGGAGGGGAGGGGAGGGGTCCTATAACACTCCTTCATGTCCTTATCTAACTAACAAGAGCTGCATTAAGAGAGTTCCGAGAAGTTGGTAGTTAATAAAATAAAGAAGTCGCTATTTTGGGCCATTTAAAAAGTCCTGAATTAAAGAACAGAAGAAATGAAAGGAAAGAAGACAATGATGATGATGATGGTGATAAAGATGAACAGATAATAATAAAAAGTGAACACAACACAACATAGAGAACCGGAAAAAGACGAAAGAAAAGAAGAAGGAAAATAAGAACGACAGAATAGAAGAAAGAGGAATTAGAACACAGTTGAACAAAGCATAGCACAAAGGGAATAGGAGGACAGAAAAATGAGAATAGGAGAAAGATAAAAGAAGGAAAAAAAAATGTCACCACTATAAATTAACTTACAGAAATAAAGGCGACCATTTTATTGTTAACTGACAGAAAAAAAGCGAAAATAGGATGATGTAAAAAAGAAGATAGGTGGAGAGAAGAGAGAACCAGGTGCAGAGACGACCTTAGATCACGTTAGGAAAGGCCTTTGATGATGATGATGATGATGATGAAGGAAGGGGAGGAGAGGAAACAGGGGACCGGGTGGAGGGAAAGGCCTTTGTCGTTCAATGGTCTAGTAATGGATGATAATGATGATGATGATGATGATGATGATGAAGAAGAAGGGGGAGAAGGCACAGGGACAAGGTAGAGCGACCAAATTAGAGCACGTTGGGAAAGGCCTTTGTCGTGCAGTAGCCTAGTAATGGATGCTGATGATGACTATGATAAGGAACACAAAGGAACAAAGAGGAAGAACAAACAATAGCAGACCAGATGATTCTTACGAAGCTGTTTGTGACAAGCTACACTAACTATCTAATCAAAGGTGGAAGATGAAGGACAGCAAAGGAGGAGGAGGAGGAGGAGGAGGAGGAGGAGGAGGAGGTCAGTCGAGGAGAGAGAGGACCAGGCGATAATAATAATGATGACGATGACAATAAGGAGGAAGAGGAGGAGGAGGAGGAGGAGGAGGAGGAAGTCAGTGGAGGAGAGAGAGAACCAGGTGAAGATGATGATGGTGATGATGATGGTGATGATGATGAAGTCGCTGGAGCAGGTGTGAGAGGAGCCTCATTATGAAGTAAGGGTCGGGTCTTTGTGTCACCTGTGGTCCCTCTGTGTCTGTCTGTCTGTCTGTATCCAGGTGTTCTTTCTTACCTTTTTTACCTGTCTTCTTCTCCTCGTTATCAAAGAA
>NC_066535.1:10115904-10123404 GCF_024679095.1 Eriocheir sinensis | reverse complement strand
TCTCTCTCTCTCTCTCTCTCTCTCTCTCTCTCTCTCTCTCTCTCTCTCTCTCTCTCTCTCTCTCTAACACTCTCATCACTCTCAGTCATCCCCCTTGCCTTCCTCCTCCTCCTCCTCCTCCTCCTCCTTCTCCTCCTCCTCCACCTCCTCCTCGGGGCAAGAGGATGTTAAGAGAATCCCTGGTGAGCCAGTGGCGTGTGTAATTCTCTCTCTCTCTCTCTCTCTCTCTCTCTCTCTCTCTCTCTCTCTCTCTCTCTCTCACAACTTTTTGTATCAATGATTTATTTTATTTATTATTTTTATTTCTCTCTCTCTCTCTCTCTCTCTCTCTCTCTCTCTCTCTCTCTCTCTCTCTCTCTCTCCAATCAGTGAAGGGAACTAAGCAGAAAAGACAGATTTTTTGCACCGTCTCTCTTTTTTTTTCTTTTTTTACTTTTTAACTCATTCTTTCACGTCGCGACACACACACACACACACACACTCACACACACACACACACACAGAAAAACACGCACACTGACGCACACACAAATGCCCCTCCCTCCCCCACTACACACACGCACGCACACACACACGCACACACACACACCTCCATCGTTATTTACCTGACCTTAATTACTATAATGGACGCCGCGATTCTGTATTCACTAATTCAGGAATGTATAAATTATGCCAGAATTAATTTGACGTACCAATGAATAAAAATGGCTAACCAATTTGCATGTTTAATTACGGCGAAGCGACCGTCCCCTCCCCCCCCCTCGCGGTCTGCCGAAGGAGGGGGGGATGGAAGGGGAGGAGGGGGAAAATGAGGGGGCAAGGGGAGAATGAGGGGGAAGAGGGGAGGAAGAAAGGGAGGGAAAATTGAGGGGATGGAAGAAGGGGAGGGGAAAATTAAGGGGAAGGGGAGAATGAGGGAGAAGAGGGGGAGGAAAAAGGGGAGAGGGAGAATGAAGGGGAAGGGGAGAAGGTGGGAGTAGCGCGGGAGGAAGAAAGGGAGGGGGAAAATGAAGGGGAAGGGGAGAATGAAGGGGAAGAGTATAGGAAGAAAGGGAGAGGGAAATGAAGGGGAAGGGGAGAACGAAGGGGAAAAGGAAGAAGAGGAAACGGAGGAGGAAAGGAGGGGGAAGGGGAGGAGGAATGGGAAGAAGGGGAACAAGAAAGGGAGGAGGAAAATGAGGGGAAGGGGATAATGAGGGGAAAGGGAAGAATGAGGGAGAAGAGGAGGGGGAATGGGGAGAGGAAGAAGGGGAGGGGGGAAAATGAGGGGATAGGGGAAAATGAGAGGAAGGGCAGAATGAGGGGGAAGAGGGAGAGGAAGAAGGGGATAGGGGAGATAAGGGAGAAGGAGGGAGGGAAAGAGGAGGGGAAAAAAATGGGAGGGGGAGGCTGAGGGGGAAAAGGGAAGGGGAGAATGAGAGCGAATAGGAAGGGAGAAGGAATAAAGAAGGGAAGGGGAAGAAGAAGGAGTGGAGTGGGAGAAAGAGAGGAAAGAGAAAGGGGGGAATAGAGAAGAGGAAGAAGTGGAAGAGGAAAATATGAGAAGAGGGGAAATGGGGAAGAGAAGGAAGAGGAGAGGGGAAAAAATAAGGGATAAAGGGGAGAGGAAGAAGGGGAGGAGAACAAGGGGAGGTTAAGGGTGAAGGGGAAGAATGAGAGGGAAAGGGGAGAGGAAGGAGGAGGGTAAAGGTGAAGGGGAAAGGTAGGAAGAGGAAGAAGAAGAAGAGAGGAGGATGGGGTAGGGGAGAAGAGGAAGAGAAAGATGATGCAGGCGAAGAGGAAGAAGAAGACAGTAAAATAAAAGGGGAAGAAAGATGGGGATGAAGGGGAGGAGGTATGGGAAAGAGAAGAAGGAAACAGTGAAGAGGAAGAAGGGAATGGTGGAGACGAAGAAGAAAAATTAGGTAAGGAGAAAAAGGGAAGGGAAGGATAGGAGAAAGGAAGGGAAGAAGACGGTAAAAAAAAAGGGGGAGAGTTGAAAAAGAAGAGGAAAGGTAAAGGAAGAGGAAGAATGAAGAGGGGAAAGGAAGGCAATAATGAGAGGAAAGGATAAAGGAAGAGATAAGGAATAAAGAGAAAGAAAAATCAAACGAGAGAGAAAGAAGGGAGAGGAAAGGAAGGGATGGGAAAGAAAAGGGAGGAGGAAGAGGAAAAAGAAGAGGAAGATAAGGAAGAGGGTAAGAGGAAGAAGTGTCATCGTTGTTCATTTGTTGGGAACAGGTTTTCTTGAGGAGGAGGAGGAGGAGGAAGAAGAAGAGGAGGAGGAGGAGGAGGAAGCAGAGGAAAACAGGTTCTGATATTTTCAAGATTTCTTTTTTCTCTCATTTTCTCTATTGTTTTTTTTTCCTTTAGTCTCTCTCTCTCTCTCTCTCTCTCTCTCTCTCTCTCTCTCTCTCTCTCTCTCTCTCTCTCTTCCTCATTCTCTCTTTCATTCTTTGTTCGCTTGTCTTTATTCAGTTCTTTTTTATTCTTTTTCTTTCTTCTGCTTCTCATTTAACGTTTTTTTTCTTTTTTTTTCTTTGATGGCTTTTGTTTATTATCTCTCAAGTCTTCACAGTGCAGAGAGAGAGAGAGAGAGAGAGAGAGAGAGAGAGAGAGAGAGAGAGAGAGAGAGAGAGAGAGTAAAGGAAGAAAACAAAAAAGAAATAAAGAAATGAGCAAGAAAAATAATGAAAGAAAGATCCCTTCATTACCAACCCTCTCATTATATATGCAAGAGAGAGAGAGAGAGAGAGAGAGAGAGAGAGAGAGAGAGAGAGAGAGAGAGAGAGAGAGAGAGAGAGAGAAATTCCTTCATTAACAACCCTCTCATTATACAATTTTTATGCTTGAGAGAGAGAGAGAGAGAGAGAGAGAGAGAGAGAGAGAGAGAGAGAGAGAGAGAGAGAGAGAAACCCTAACTTGTACAATTAGCCAGTAGTGCCAATTACAACGAGCACCTGTCGGGCCTCCTCCGCGCTGGTAACATTGCGAGTGAGGCCCAACAACCTCCACCACCACACCACCACCTGCACCACCTCCACCACCACCACCACCACCTGCATCTCCACCACCACCACCACTTCAACCTGTATTACACCAACACCACAAAGCCGGTCAGCCAACTCTCCAGGTGTAATAGGTATCGTAGTAGTAGTAGTAGTAGTAGTAGTAGTAGTGGTGGTGGTGGTGGTAGTAGTAGTAGTAGTAGTAGTAGTAGTAGTGGTGGTGGTGGTGGTAGTAATAGTAGTAGTAATGGTAGTAGTAGTAGTAGTAGTAGTAGTAGTAGTAGTAGTAGTAGTAGTAGTAATGATGGTAAGAAGATAATAAAGAAAAAGAACAATAGCAACAATAAAAAAACAAGAAAAAAAACAAGAAACAGAAGAACAGGAAGAAGATGAAGAATGATAAGGATAAGAATAAAAAGAAAAGAAAAGAGAAAATTAAGAACAGGAAGAAGGAGAACGACAACAACGAACGCAACAAACAACAACAACAACAACAATGCAAAACAAATAAACAAGCAAAAAATGGCAAGAAAAATATAGCAAGAAAAGAAAATCGAGTCTTATTACGCATGAGAAGACAAACACATAAACAAACAAGAAACAAACAAACAAACACACACACATACAAACAAACATCACACGCCGAGTCAAGCCGCCGCCACCACCACCAATAACAACAACAACAACAAGCAAGCAAGCAAACAAACGTAATGATAAAACAGGTTACGGGTTAAAGAAAAAAAAGAACAAAAAAAAGACAACAATGAGGAAAGTAAGAAAATAAAACCGACTGTACGATAAGAAGGAACATAAAAGGAGAAGAAAAAAGTAAAAGAAAAAATATGAACAGAAGAACAAAAAAAAATACAGCAAACAAGAAAGGGAAAAAGAAAAAAAGAAAACAATGAGGGAAAATAAAAATGAGAACAGATACAAAGAACACACACACAAAAAAAAAGAGAAATAATAGCAATGGAAAGCAGGATAAGAAGAGAAGAAAGAAAGAAGGAGAAAAATCAAATGAAAAACAAAACTAAAAAGATAAAAATAATGAAAGAAGAAGCAAGAAGGGGAAAGAGGAAAAGAAAAAAAAAGAAAAAAAACAATAGAAAAAATATATCGAGAAGCAAGAAAGGAAAAAAAGAAAGAGGAAAATAGAAACGAAATAAAGACAAAACAATGAAGAAAGCAAGAAATGAAAACAAAGGAAAAGAAAAGCAAACACAGAGGAAAAGAGGAAAAATACAATGAAAGTAAGAAAAGAAAAAAAGAAAATTAAAGATAGAGAAAAAAATGAAAAAACAAGAAATGAAAAAATAAGGAAAAGAGAAAAAAGGAACACAAAAGAAAAGAAAAAAAAGAACAATGACAGAAGCCAAAAGAAAACAAGAAACGGAAGTAAAGAAGACAAGAAAAACGAATGAAAATTAAAATGAAAAGGAGAAAAAACAGCAAAGAAAGAAGCAAGAAAATAAAAAAAGAGAAAAAAGGAATGAAACAAAGGAAGAAGAGAGAAAAGAAAAGAACGAAAGACAAAAAAGTAAAACAAAAAATAGAAAAAAAGAAGGAAATGAAACAAAATTAGAGGAAGAGAGAAAAGAAAAAAAGAACGAGAGTCGATAAGAAAAAACAAACAAAAAGATGCATAGAAGACAACGGAAAACGAGGAAAATAAGGAACACGAAATAAGAAAAAAAAATAGAGAAAACAACGAAGGAAAAAATTATAAAGAAAAAAAGAGAATCAATAAAGGAAAAAAAAATATAGAAAATGAAAAAAATAGGAAACAATGAGAAAAAAATAATAAAAAGAAGGAAAAAGAGGAACGAAAACAAGGAACAAATAACAAGAAAAAAATAACAGCAAGAAGCTCAACACAGACAAGCTAATTATCCAGGGCTAGACAGGTTCACCCCCCATCCCCCCTTCCCCTCCCCACCTCCCCTCTCCCCTCCCCACCCACTCCCTTTCACCTCCCTACCGCCCCCTTCCTTCTCTCTGTTTCCCCCTCTCCGTCTCCTCTTCACTTCCTCTTTATTCCTCCCTGTTTTCCCCTCCCCTTCTCCCCTCTCCCCTCCCCACCCACCCCCTTTCACCTCCCTACCGTCCCCCTTCCTCTCTCTGCTTCTCCCTCTCCCTTCTCTCTCTTTCTCTTCCCGTTTTCCCTTCATCTACTCCCCTCTCCCTTCCCCACCCATTCCCTTTAACCTCCCTACCGTTCCCCTTCCTCTCTCTACTCCCCCCTCTTCTTCCCCACCTCCCCTCTCCCTCCCTCACTACCTCCTCCCTTCCTTTCCACCCCATCCACCACCACTATAAATACAACCTCCCCTCCTTTTCTCTCCCTTCCCCACTCGTTTTCCTCCCCATTCCCTCCCTCTGTATCTCCTCCCTTCCCTTCCCCTCTCTCTTCACTCCCCATTCCCTCCCTCTCTACCTCCCTTCCTTCCCTTCTCAACCAGCACCAACATAAATCCCTCCTCTTCCCCTCTCCCTTCTCTCTATCCATCCTCTCCCTCTATACCTCCTTCCCTTCCTTCCCTTCCACTCCCTCCATTTCCTCCTCCTCTATCCCTTACCCTCTTCCTTCACCACCACCATAACAACCACCACTCCCTTCACCACCCATCCCTTCCCTCCCGTTCCCAACTCTCCCTTCCCCCCCTCCCCCCCGTAAAACAACTCTCCCTGACATTTCACTCTCCCAGCCAATCGCGCTCTCGGTTCCCCCCATCCATCACTTCACCCATCATCATTTTGCCAACAGCTAAGGAAAGGGCGAGGCAGAGGAACGTGATAAAAGAATGAGAGGAATAGATGAAGAAAAGAGAGAGAGAGAGAAGAGGAGAGGGAGAGAGGAGAGGGTGGAGGGATGAGGAAGAAGGGAGGAAGGGGAGAGGGAGGGCGAGAGTTAGCGAAAGAAACAAAGGAGAGGATGAGGAAGGGAAGGAGAAGGAGGAGGAGGAAAAAGGAACAGATGGATGGAAGCTAATAAAGAAGGAAGGGAAGATCAAGGAGTTACACAAGAGAGAAACGTGATAAAAGTGTGAGACGAGCAGACGAAGAGAGAAGAGGGAGAAAGAGAAGAGGAGGAGGAGGAGAAAAAGTTAGGGAGAGACCAACAAAGGAGAGATGAAGGAGAGTCAGAGAAGACAGACAAGTATGAAAAGAGAATAGAAGAAGAAATGGAGAAAGAAAGAGGAAGTAAAAGAGAGAGTCAATAAGAAGAGACATAAAAGAAAATAAAGGGAATAAAAGAATAGATAAAGAGAAAGAAAGGAAGAAGCAAAATAAAAGAGGAACAAGAAACGTAATAAAAAATGAGGAAACGGATGAGAAAAAGAAATAAACGAGGGAAAGAGAGAAGAAGGAAGGAAGGAGAAGAGGAGGAGAGGAGCACACAGCAGAGGTAAGAAGAGGAGGAGGAGGAGAAGGGGGCAAGGGGGGAGTTTGAGGAGAGGAGGAGAGGAAGAGAGGAGGGAAAGAGGGGAGGAGGTGGCGTAACAAAGGAGGAGGAGGAGAAGGAGGAGGAGGAGGAGGAGGAGGAGGAGGAGGAAGAAGGATTGAGGTGAGATACACTTGAAGAGAGATAGATACACAAAAGAAGAAGAGAAAGAGTAAAAGAGAAAGAATAAAAGAAAGAAAAAGAAAAAAAGAAAGACAGAACAGATACAAGGAGAGGAAAAAAAAACATTAAAAAGAAACAAAAAGAAAAATAACGAGGAGGGGAAGAAGGAACAGAGAGAGAGAGAGAGAGAGAGAGAGAGAGAGAGAGAGAGAGAGAGAGAGAGGAGACTTAGTAATGAACTTTAAAAGTTAGTGAGTAGTTTCTGAGAGAGAGAGAGAGAGAGAGAGAGAGAGAGAGAGAGAGAGAGAGAGATTATAAATGAGTATTGATTATGCCTTTAGTGCCATCGAGAGCTTGATGAGTTGGCAACACTGTGGGGAGAGAGAGAGAGAGAGAGAGAGAGAGAGAGAGAGAGAGAGAGAGAGAGAGAGAGAGAGACGTAGGAGAATGGAAGATAATCGAGAGATAAACGAAGGAGAGAGAGAGAGAGAGAGAGAGAGAGAGAGAGAGAGAGAGAGAGAGAGAGAGAGAGAGAGAGAGAGAGAGAGAGAGTAGTAAATGGAAGAGGAAAAGATAAAAATAAGACAACTGGAAGAAATGAAGAAAAATATATGACGAACTAGAGAGAGAGAGAGAGAGAGAGAGAGAGAGAGAGAGAGAGAGAGAGAGAGAGAGAGAGAGAGGAAGTAGACAATCGTAAAAGGAAGAGAAAAAAGATTACAAAAAGACAGCTGGAAGAAAAAAAATAAAATAAAAATAAATACGATGAACTAGAATGCGGAAGGCTGAAGAAAAAAAAGAAAAAAAAAAGAAAAAAAAAGAATGGTAAAACGAAAGAGGGAGGAAGAAGAAAAAGAAATAAAAGGAGGAGAAAAACGAGAAGTAGTGAACGGACCGAAAATAGTAAATGCTTAACGTTTAGGAAGAAAGAGGAGGAGGAGGAGG
>NC_066535.1:10095904-10110904 GCF_024679095.1 Eriocheir sinensis | reverse complement strand
GAAGTTGAGAAAATGAAATTAAACCAGTTGACGGCTTTCTCTCTCTCTCTCTCTCTCTCTCTCTCTCTCTCCATCCTGTTTGTATTGTCCAATTAGCTGATGATATACGCGTGACATTTCAAAGCCTCTGAACAGAACTAAAGCGAGAGAGAGAGAGAGAGAGAGAGAGAGAGAGAGAGAGAGAGAGAGAGAGAGATTTACAGCATTAACATTCCTAGTGTGTGTGTGTGTGTGTGTGTGCGTGTGTGTGTGTGTGTGAGTGTGTGTGTACACAGACACAAACAAATCTAGGAAGAAAATACACACCTCTCTCTCTCTCTCTCTCTCTCTCTCTCTCTCTCACACACACACACACACACACACACACACACACATTTTCTTTTGTGAGTGTGTGTGTGTGTGTGTGTGTAGAGAGAGAGAGAGAGAGAGAGAGAGAGAGAGAGAGAGAGAGCCTGGGGGCGGTTCTATCTTTCTGTAAGCTATTTCGACCCCTCTGCGGCCACAGCACAAGGTTGAATATCGCGTGCTGCCTGTAATGACATTTAAATATTCTTGAGTAGAATCCACACACACACACACACACACACACACACACACACATGCATACGTACACGAACACTAACACATTCTCTCTCTCTCTCTTCTGTGTGTTTGGGAAGGTAACTGAGAACGTAATTTTTCTCTAGTTCTTACTCTTCAATTCCTTTTTATCTTCCCTTCCTCCTCCTCCTCCTCCTCCTCCTCCTCCTCTTATGTCTGGCAAACAAGACATAGGACAGAGGATATGTGTTGGGGGGGCGGAGGATGAGGTATGTGAAATTGGAGGAGGAGGAGGAGGAGAAGGAGTGGAGGAGGAGGAAAATAAGAAGTTTGAGGTGGCCGAGGTGATGGGAAAGTGTGTGTGTGTGTGTGTGTGTGTGTGTGTGTGTGTTGACAAAGGAAGATGAGAAAGCGAAGAAAACTTATAATGCAATGCAAATACAGAGAAAATATAAAAGAATATATAATAAAAAAAGAACAAAAACAAGTAACCAGAGAAAGAAAACGAAAGAAAAAAAAAGGAAATAAGAGGAAGAAAGAAAAGCAAATATCATGGACGAACAAAAGTTTTAGACAAAGCAAGACAAAAATAAAAACAAGAAACGAAGCAAATAGAAAAAAAAACAGCAATACAAGTTAAACACACACACACACACACACACACACACACACACACACACACACACACACACACACACAAGGAATGAGAGCAAAAAAAGAAAAAAAGACGTAAATTGCAGTTGAGTTAATAAATAAATAAAATCACTCAGGTGTTGGGCGACTCCCTAATCTATTTGGAGGTGGAAGAGGAGGAAGAAGAAGAGGAAGAGGAAAAGGAAGAGGAAGAGGAAGAAAAGGAGGGAGAAGGAGAAGTGTTAGGATAAGAGGGATAGGAATATTGGAAGTTGAGAGAGAGGGGGAAAGAAAAGGGAGGGAGGAGGAGAAGGGGAGAGAGGAAAGGGAGCAAGAGATGGGGAGAAAATGAGGTAAGCGGAGGTAAGGAAAGGAGGAGGGAGAGAAGAGAAGGGAGGAGAGTAAAAAGAGAAGCAGGGAAAGGGAGCAAGGGAAGGAGGAGTGGGGAGGAAAGGGAAGGGGAGCAAGGGAGGGAGGAAGGAAGGGAGGGGAAGGGGGGGGAAAGAAGTAAATCATTTTGGGATGTCTTATTACTGGGAGGGAACGTCACGACTCCCTTATTTGTTAATGGTCACGAGGAGGACTACTTGTGAGAGGGGGAAGGGAGGGGGAGGGGGAGGGAGAGCAGGGAGAGAAGGGAGAGGGAAGGGAAGGAAGGGAAGAAGGTGCTAAGTAGGAGAGGGAGAGGGAAGAAGAGAGGGGAGGAAGGAAAGGGAAGAAAAAGGGAGGGAAGGAAGGGAAGGGAGGGAAGGAAGGAAGGGAAGAAAAGGGAGATTTGGGGAGAAGGGAGGGAAGAAAGGGAGGGAGAGGGCAAGGAAGGGAGGAAGGTGCTAAGTAGGAGAGAGAGAGAGAGAGAGAGAGAGAGAGAGAGAGAGAGAGAGAGAGAAGTAGGCCGGGTAGGTTAGTGGGAGACAGGAAGGAAGGAAGGAAAGAAGGAAGGGAGGAAAGAAGGAGAGAAATAAGTGGAAGGAAGGTAGGACAGGTGGGTGATTGAGAGAGAGGAAGAGGGAGGGAGGGAGGGAGGGAGGGAGGAAAGGAGGGAGGGAGGGAGTTTGTGGTAAAGGATGTGGTAAACAGAAGGGAAAAAAAAAGAAGACGCGAAGAAAAATATTACGCATTGTGAAGAAAAATAAAAGGAAGGAAGAAAGGAAGGAAGGAAGGAAAGAAAAAAAATGAAGAAAAAAGAAAGGAGGGAATGAGGGATGGAAGGCGAGGAAAAGAAGGAAGGAGGAAAGGAAAAAGAAATAAAGAAAAAATGAAGAAAAAAGAAAGGAGGGAATGAGGGATGGAAGGAGAGGAAAAGAAGGAAGGAGGAAAGGAAAAAGAAATAAAGAAAAAAATGAAGAAAATAAAGGAGAAAATGAGGGATGGAAGGAAGGTGGAAGAAGGAAGGAATAAAAGAAAAAATGAAGAAAAAAGAAAGGAGGGAATGAGGGATGGAAGGAGAGGGGAGGAAGGAAGGAAGGAAGGAAGGAAGGAAGGAAGGAAGGAAGAAAAAAATGAAGTAAAGAAAGGAGGGAATGAGGGATGGAAGGAGAGGAGAGGAGGGAAGGAAGGAGGAAGGAAGGAAGGAAGGAATAAAAGAAAAAATAAGAAAAAGAAAGGAGGGAATGAGGGATGGAAGGAAGGATGAAATAAGAGAAAACAAGAAGAAAAAGAGAAAGGACAGAAAGATGAAAGAAAGGGATGAAGGTAGGGAAGAAAAAGATAAGAATAAAATTAGAGAAAGAAAAAGGGAAGGAAAAAGAAAGGAAGAAAGGTAAAGAAAAATAGAAAAGAAGAAAAAAGGAAGAAGGGATGTGAGAAATAAGTGAGGGGAGAAGGAAGACAAAGGGAAGGCGATGACCAGGAAAGGAAGAGAGAAAAAAAAAGATGGCGGAAGAATAAAGCAAATAGAAGAAAATGGAAGAGAGGAGGAAGACAAATAATGGGAAGGCGAGGTCCAAGAAAGGAAGAGAAAAAAAAGAAAAAGTGGAGGAAGAAAAATAAACTAAATGTAAAAGGTAAACATGCACCCCCCCTCCCCCACCACCACCACCACCACCACCAACAACAACAACAACAACAACAACAACGACGACATCAGTAAATCCAGACAGGAAAACAAACAAACAACTTTTATCAACTTTTTTTTTCTCTCTCCAAACGACATAACAAACGCGTCCGGTTGTTGTTTTTTTTCCCTACTGAACCAGAGGAAGAAGAAGAAGAAGAAGAAGAAGAAGAAGGAGTAAAGATGATGAAGAAGAAGAAGAAAACAGAAGAAGAAGAAAAGAAGAAGAAGAAGGAGTAAAGATGATGAAGAAGAAGAAGAAAACAGAAGAAGAAGAAGAAGAAAAGAAGAAGAAGAAGAAGTAAAGATGATGATGAAGAAGAAGAAGAAGAAGTAAAGATGATGATGAAGAAGAAAAAGAAGAAGTAAAGAAGAAGAAAAAGAAGTGATGATGAAAAAGAAGAAGAAAAGATGATGATGATGAAGAAGAAAAAGAAGTAAAGATGATAATGATGAAGTAGTAGAAGAAGAAGAAGAAGAAGAAGAAGAAAAGAAGAAGAAGAAGAAGAAGTAAAGATGATGATGAAGAAGAAAAAGAAGAAGTAAAGAAGAAGAAGAAAAAGAAGAAGTGATGATGAAAAAGAAGAGGAAAAAGACGATGATAAAGAAGAAAAAGAAGTAAAGATGATGAAGTAGAAGAAGAAGAAGAAGAAGAAGTATAGATGATGAAGAAGAAGAAAAAGATGATGATTATGATAAAGAAGAAGACGAAAAAGAAGTAAAGATGATGGTAATGAAGACTGAAGAAGTAGAATAGGAAGATGATAAAGAAGATGATGACGACGAAGATGAAGAAAAGGAAGATGACGATGACGAAGATGAAGAAAAGGAAGATGACGATGACGAAGATGAAGAAAAGGAAGATGACGATGACGAAGATGAAGAAAAGGAAGATGACGATGACGAAGATGAAGAAAAGGAAGATGACGATGACGAAGATGAAGAAAAGGAAGATGATGATGACGAAGATGAAGAAAAGGAAGATGATGATGACGAAGATGAAGAAAAGGAAGATGACGATGACGAAGATGAAGAAAAGGAAGATGATGATGACGAAGATGAAGGAAGATGATGATGACGAAGATGGAGAAAAGGAAGATGATGATGACGATGATGAAGATATGGTATATGATGACGAAGATGAAGAAAAGGAAGATGATGATGACGAAGATGAAGAAAAGGAAGATGACGATGACGAAGATGAAGAAAAGGAAGATGATGATGACGAAGATGAAGAAAAGGAAGATGATGATGACGAAGATGAAGAAAAGGAAGATGATGATGACGAAGATGAAGAAAAGGATGATGACGATGACGAAGATGAAGAAAAGGAAGATGATGATGACGAAGATGAAGAAAAGGAAGATGACGATGACGAAGATGAAGAAAAGGAAGATGACGATGACGAAGATGAAGAAAAGGAAGATGATGATGACGAAGATGAAGAAAAGGAAGATGATGACGAAGATGAAGAAAAGGATGATGACGATGACGAAGATGAAGAAAAGGAAGATGATGATGACGAAGATGAAGAAAAGGAAGATGATGATGACGAAGATGAAGAAAAGGAAGATGATGATGATGATGATAATGAAGAAAAACAACAGTGATAACAAGAATAAGAACAAGAATAAGTAGAGGAAAAGATTATACAGAAGAAAATATTTAAAGAAGAGATGAAGAAAGATTAAGAACGAACTAACAACAACAACAACAACAACAACAACAACAACAACAACAACAACAACATCTAGGTCAGTGTGTTACGATAATTATTCATAAACTCATAATTGCCAAAGTGTGTTCATTATTTTTTTTATTATTTTTTTATCTCCCTCCTCCTCCTCCTCCTTCCTCTTTTTTTTCTCCCCTCTCCCTCTCCAATCTGTTCAGTTCACACACACACACACACACACACACACACACACACAACCAGCCTTCTCTCTCTCTCCCCAATGGTAAGTGCTCATTCATATTCCTCCTCCCAATCTCCCTCCTCCCTCCCTTCTTGCCTCCCCCCCTCCTCTCCCCTTCCTTTGTCTCCTCCCCTCTCCCCTTCTCGTCTCTCCCTTCCCCCCTTCTCTTCCTCCCTTTCCTTTCCTCTCCCTTCTATTTCTTGTTCCTTTTCTTCTTTCTCCCTAGTCCCTTTCCTCTTCCTCTTTCCTATTTCTCTCCCTTTTTCTTCCTCCTCTCTCCCCTCTCTTCCCCATCTTCTCCTCCCTCCTCTCTCCCTTTATCGTCTCTCCATTTTTCTCCAACCCTCTCCTTTCTACCCCTACCCTTTATTCTCTTTTCCTCCTCCCTTCACCCCTTCTCCTCCTCCTTTCTCTCCTCCTTCGCCCTTTTCCTTCTCCCCTCTTCTTTCTACCGTTTATCCTCTTTTCCTCCCCTCTCTCCCATCTCTCTCCCTTCACCCTTTCTCCTTCCTCTTTCCCCGTTCGTCTCCCCCCCTTCTCCCCCTGCGCCCCTTCAACCCCTTCTCCCTTTTCTTCCTCCCCTCTCCTTTCTACCCTTTATTCTTTTCCTCTCCTCTCTCCCATCTCTCTCCCTTCACCCTTTCTCCTTCCTCTCTCCCCGTTCGTCTGCCCCCTCTCCCCTTCGTCCCTTTAACCCTTTCTCCCCTTCCCAACCCTTTCCACGCCTTGCAGCATTTCCTTGCCCCAAACAGCGCATATATAAACCCTAATCGCCTTTAACAAGCCACATTTAGCATTTCCTTTACCACCACTCCTCCTCCTCCTCCTCCTCCTCCCTTTGGCTTGGTTCTTCCCCCCTCCTCCTCCTCTTCCCCTTCCTCCTCTCTTTCTCCCCCATCTCACATTAACAACTGGTAACTTAATCTTTCAGTATTTTTCCCTCCTATAATAACCTCCTCCTCCTCTTCCTCCTTCTTCTTCCTCTTCTTCTCCTCTTTCGTCGTGTTTTCCTCCTCTTCATACTTCTCTTTCTTCTTCTTCTAGTTCTTCCTTTTACTGCTTCGTTTTTTTGTGTGTTTCTTCCTCTTCACTTCCTCCTCTTTCTCCTTTCTCTCTCTTCCCTTCCTCTTACCTTCCTCCTTCTTCTCTTTCTCTTGCTCTCTCTTCCTCTTCCTCCTTCGCTTCCACTTCTAAGTTTTCCTCACTTTACAACTTTTTTTTCTCAACACTTTCTTCTTTGCCTTCTCCTTCTCTTCCTCCTCTTCCTCTTCCTCTCCCCCCAAACGATTTTTTTCTTGTTCTCAAACTTAATTTCTTTACTTTTTTTTCCTCCTCCTCTCGATTTTTCCTCAACCTAACTTTTTTCTCCCCTAACGATTTTATTTTCCCATTTTTTCCTCAATTCCTCAAACCTGGTAATATTTTCCTCCTTGTTATTTTCCTTTTTTTGTGTTGTTTTCTTCCCCAAATTCCCCAACGTTTAATTCCTTCCCCTTTAATGTTTTTTTTCCTCTTTGTATTTTCTTCCCTCTAACTTTTTTTTTGTAGCTTTTTTCTTTCTTAAATTTCTGAGAACGTAAAATTTTCTTCCTCTCAACTTTCTTTTCTTTTCTTTTTCCTTTTTTTCTTCATTTTCTTCCTTTTCTTTTTCTTCTCCAAATTCCCCACAGCGTAACACTTTCTTCCTCCATAACCTCCTCCCCTTTTGGCCTTGTCTTCCCTCCTCCTCCTCCTCCTCCTCCTCCTTCCACGCTATTGTTCCTCCTCGTCTCACACCATGGTTCCTCCTCCTCCTCCTCCTCCTCCTACTCACCATCGTTCCTCGTTCTCCTCCTCCTCCTCTTCTTCTCCCTCCTCCACTCCCCATCGTCCCTCCTCCTCTTCCTCTTCTTACACCATCATTCCTTTCCATCCTCCTCTTCCTCCTTTCCTCTTTCTCCTCCTCTTTCTCTTACGCCATTATTCCTTTCTCCTCCTCTTTCTCCTCTTCTTCCTCCTCTTATCACACTCGTTCCTCTTTCTCCTCCTCCTCCTCTTTCTCTTACATCGCTATTCCTTTCTCCTCCTTTCTCCTCTCAACTTCATCATTCCTTTCCCTCCTCTTTCTCCTCTTCCTCCTCCTCCTCTCTTCTCACTCTATTGTTCCTCTTTCTCCTCCTCCTCCTCTTTCTCTTACATCGCTATTCCTTTTTCCTCCTCTTTCTCTTCTCAACTTCATCATTCCTTTCCCTCCTCTTTCTCCTCTTCCTCCTCCTCCTCTCTTCTCACTCTGTTGTTCCTCTCTCCTCTTCCTCTTTCTCCTACATCGCTATTCCTTTCTCCTCTCACTTCATTCCTTTTCCTCCTCTTTCTCCTCTTCCTCCTCCTCTTCTCTTCTCACTCTTGTTCCTCTTTCTCCTCCTCCTCCTCCTCCTCTTTCTCTTACACGATTATTCCTTTCTCCTCCTCCTCTTCCTACACCGTCACTCCTCCTCCTCCTTTCACACCATCGCTCCTCCACCTCCTCCTCCTTTCACACCATCGTTCCTCCTCCTCCTCCTCCTCCAGCATAGCACACTCTTGCCTCCTCCACTTAGTCATCTCCCCCTCTCTCTCCCTAAAAAAAAAAAAAAAGAATATACACAATCCAATAACAATTTACCACACCCTCGCCACAGCCCCCCCTCCCCCCTCCTCCCCAGCCCCCCCCTCCCTTCCTCCCTCCCTCCCCAGCCCCCCTCCCTTCCTCCCCTCCTCCCCGCTGTTCCATCCTATCTCCTTCTCCCTCTCTCTCAAGCCCCACTTACTCCCCCTCCTCCCCCTGTCTACCTCCCCTCTCCCCAGTCCTACCTCCCTTCCTCCCTCCCTCCCTCTCTTTCCCTGAAGCCAAGTTAGCCCCCTCCCCCCTTTCCACCCTAGCATCTCCCTCCTCCACCTTCCCTCTCCCCTCCCCAGCTCCGCCTCTTATCCTCTTCCAGCTCCCCCCCCCCCGTCAGCCATCCCGCGGACTCCTCATATTTCAAAGTATTAAATGAAAGCTTAACCAGAAGAGGATTGGAACTTGTTTCTCGCGCGGAAGACTCAGCGGAGGAGGAGGAGGAGGAGGGGGAAGGATAGGAGGAGAGGGGGAGAAAAAGAGGAAGGTAGTGAGAAAATAATAAAAGGTTGAAGACGAGGAAAATGTTGAAGGAAAAGTTACAGGCGGAGGAGGAAGAGGAAGAGGAGGAGGAGGAGGAGGAGGAGGAGGAGGACCAAAAGAAAGGCGCTGAAAACAAAGATATAAGTCGAGAGGCAGAGGGGGAGGAAAT
This sequence comes from Eriocheir sinensis, assembly GCF_024679095.1. Taxonomy (NCBI): domain Eukaryota; kingdom Metazoa; phylum Arthropoda; class Malacostraca; order Decapoda; family Varunidae; genus Eriocheir; species Eriocheir sinensis. The sequence continues at coordinate 10,102,475 of NC_066535.1, read as the reverse complement.
ATAATGAAGGAGGAGGAACACAAAGGAAAACAAAAGGAAGAACAAACAACAGCAGACCTGTTGGTCCTTACGAGGCTGTTTATTACAACGGGCGATAAAAGCGGACAAGGACACCAGTATTCGAAAGAACTTAACGTTATTACGACAATGCGTAATTTCTTAGTTGCTGATTGGATTCAAAATACTTGTCTAATCTATTCTTAAAGGACGTAACTGTTGTACTATCAACGACATCACAGGGTAGAGAATTCCAAACATTAACGACTCGATTGAAGAAGTGTTTAGCTTCGTGCGACGAGAAACTTTTACCACTTATCTTGATATTATTATTTCTTTTTGTTTTATTTGATCGATCAATTGTAAAGTAATCTTCCGCATTAATATCATTGAATCCTTTAAACATTTTAAACACTTCTATTAGATCGCCTCCCATTCTTCGTTTTGATAGGCTGAATAAATTTACTTCTTTAAGCCTTTGTTCAAAAGATAAATTCCTCAATATAGGAATCATTTTTGTTACTCTCCGTTGAACCCGGAGAAGGTGGAGGAGGAGGAGGAGGAGGAGCAAGAGAAAGTCGATGAAAACAAATAAATAAATAAGTTGAGGAAGAAGAGGCAGGCAAATATTGAATAAGGAGGAGGAGGAGGAAGAGGAGAAAAATGAAGAGAAGAGCAAGAACAGGAACAGGAAAAAGACATAGAAGAAGAAAGAAAATGATGAGAAATGAAAGTTAAAAGGTAAGAAGAAGAAAGTATGAAAGGAAGAAGAGGAAGGGAAGGAGGGAGGGGAAGATGAAGGAAGAGAAAGAGAAGGAGGAGGAGGAGGAGGAGGAAGGTAAAAAGAATTGAGGAGGGAAAGAAAAAGAGGATAAAAGAGAGTGAAAAAGAGGAAGGGAATCGAAGAATGGAGGGAAAGAGGAAGGAAGAGAAAGATAAGGAGGAAAGTAAAAGGAAGGGAGGAGATAAAGAAAAAGAGGAGAGAAGTGAGTGAGAAAGAGGAGGAGGAAGGTGAGAATGAAGGAAGAGGAGGAGGAGGAGGAAAAAGGTAAAAGGAAGGGAGAGAAAAAGAGAAAGAGGAGAGAAGTGAGTGAGAAAGAGGAGGAGGAAGGTGAGAATGAAGGAGGAGGAGGAGGAGGAAAAAGGTAAAAGGAAGGGAGAGAAAAAGAGAAAGAGGAGAGAAGTGAGTGAGAAAGAGGAGGAGGAAGGTGAGAATGAAGGAGGAGGAGGAGGAGGAGGAAAAAGGTAAAAGGAAGGGAGAGAAAAAGAGAAAGAGGAGAAAAGTGAGTGAGAAAGAGGAGGAGGAAGGTGAGGAGGAGGAGGAGGAGGAGGAGGAGGAAGGTGAGGAGGAGGAGGAGGAGGAAATTGGAGCTAACGCGATTTTCTTTTCTTTTCCATAGTTTTTCGCTTTTCAAGTATTTTCGCGTATTATTTTTTTCTTAAGGTACAATCCAATAAAAGGTGTTTGGTTTTAAGGGGGGAAGGCATTCTCTCTCCCTTCTTCTTCCTCTTCTTCTTCTTCTTCTTCTTCCCCTCCTATCTCCCCCTACCCCTCTTTATCGATAAGTAGAGGACTGGGTTACAAAGAATCATTTATTTCTGTATATAAATCTTCTTCCTCTTCTTTTTCGTCTTCTTCTTCTTCTTCTTCTTCTTCTTCTCACTATATTTCTTGCTCTTTGTCTTTTTTTTATATCTATCGGGTTCTTCCCTTCCTCCTCCTCCTCCTCCTCCTCCTCCTTCCTCTCTTTCTTTACTTCTTCGTCTTCTCACGATATATTTTTCTTCTTTGACCTCGCTTTTTTCTTTCCATTGACTCTTCTTCTTCTTCTTCTTCTTCTTCTTCTTCTTCTTCTTCTTTGTTTTCGCTTTATTTTTCTTTCCATTGGTTTCTTCGTTTCCTGCTTCTTCTTCTTCTTCTTTATCTTCATCTTCTCCTTATCACTGTTATCATCATTTTTCCTTCTCCTCCTTTGGGTCTTCTGATACTTTCCTCATCGTCTATTTTCTTATTTTTCTTCTTCTTATTTTTCTTCTTGTTAGTTTCCTTTCTTTTATATTATTCTTAACTCCATAACTTCCACCTCCTCCTTTTATTTCCTTCCCTTCTCCTCCTCCTCCTCCTCCTCCTCCTTTTCCTCATCCTTCCATCCTCCTCCCTCTTCCTTCTTCACAATATTTTTTTTTCTTTCCTATATTTGATTTTTCATGTTTTATCTCCTCCTCCTCCTCCTGCTCCTCCACCTCTTCCTCCTCTTACGCCTTCCACCTCCACCCAAACCATCCTCTCTCTCTCTCACGTTTTACCCCTCCTCCTTCTCCTCCTCCTTTTTGTCCCCCTGCCCCTCCTCTTCCTTCACCTCTTCTTCTCCCTCCTCCTCCTCCTCCTCCTTTTTGTCCCCCTGCCCCTCCTCTTCCTCCACCTCTTCTTCTCCCTCCTCCTCCTCCTCCTCCTCCTACACCACATACCACGTCTGTTTACCTTCCTATCTTTTGTGTTTACCCATTCTTTTTTATTCTCCTCCTCCTCCTCTTCCTCCTTCTAAAATGGGGGGGAGGGGAAGAACAGGGGGAGAGGAGTGGAAGGGGAAGAAGAAGTAAGAGGAGAGATGGAACAGATAACAGAAGGGAGGTAAGTAATGGGATATAGAGGGGGGGGAGAAAAAGAAGGGGGTGATGAGGAAGGGGAGAGAAAAGAAGGAGGGGGAAGAATGGGAAGAAGAGATGTAACAGAGGAAAAAGAAGGGGTAAGGAGTGATGGGATATATAAGGGGAGGGGCAGAAAAAGAAGGGGGTGATGAGGGAGGGGAGAGAAAAGAAGGAAGGGGAAGAAGGGGAAGAAGAGATGTAACAGAGGAAAAAAAAGGGGTAAGGAGTGATGGGATATATACGGGAAGGGGGAGAAAAAGAAGGGGGTGGTGAAGAAGGGGGGAGAAAGGGGAGATAACAGGAGGAGGGAGAAGTGAAAAGAATGAGGGAGGAATGAAGGAACAGGGAGCATAGAAGGGGGGAGAGTGAAGGATTATGGATGGGAAGAAAAAGAAGGGGATGAAAAAGGGGAGAGAACAGGAGAAAGGAGAAGGGAAAAGAATGAGGGAGGAATGAAGGAACAGGGAGCATAGAAGGGGGGAGAGTGAAGGATTATGGATGAGGGGGAAAAAAAGAAGGGGGTGAAAAAGGGGGGAGAAAATAGAGGATGGGTACGGAGGAAGAAGTGACAGGGGGAAGGGGGGAGGAGGAGGGGTGGGGGGCGAGAGGGGGGTGGGGGGAGGCGAATGTCAATACCTGTGTACAGACGAATTCCAATTTCCATGCGACCGTGTGTGTGTGTGTGTGTGTGTGTGTGTGTGTGTGTGTGTGTACTCCTCGCTCGACAGCCAAATAAACGTAGAAGGAAAAACAAACCATAAAAAAATAAAAAAAATAAAAATCTATATGAAAGAAAAAATAAATAAAGAGTGATAGGAAAATAAAAGTATACGGTAAAATAAAAATAAAAAACACGGAAGGGGGTAAAATAAATGAAAATAAAAACAAAAACAACCAAATGAAATAAACAAACAAAAAAAAAAAACAAGCCTCGGAGTCTTTTAAAGAGGAACACGCGATGGGAAGGGAAGGGAAGGGGGGGAAGAGGAAGAGGAGAGGGTGGAGGATGGGAGGAGTAAAAAGAAGGGAAAGGAAGGAATGGGAATGAAGAGGGGAAGAGGAAGGAAGGTAGGGGGAGCATAAAAAAAGGGAGAAGGGTGAGGGAAGGGACGGTAAGGGAGAAGGGGAGGAGAGGGGGAGGAGGAGAGGAATAAAAGGAAGGGAAAGGAAGGAATGAGGATAAAGAGGGGAAGAGGGGAAGAAGGGAGGAGAAGCATGAAAAAAGGTAGAAGGGTGAGAGAAGGGACGGTAAGGGAGAAGGGGAGGAGGAGAGGGTGAAGAGGAAAGGATTAAAAGGAAGGGAAAGGAAGGAATGAGAATAAAGAGGGCAAAAGGAAGGAGGATAAGATGATGAAAAAAAAAGGAGAAAAAAAAGGAGAGATAATGAGGATGGTGAGGGAGAGGGGGGAGGACGAAAGGGTAAAGGGAAAAGGAATAAAAGGAAGGGAAAGGAAGGAAAGAAAATAAAGAGGGGAAGAGGAAGGAAGGTAGGAGGAACACACAAAAAAAGGGAAAAAGGTGAGAGAAGGGACGATGAGGGAGAGGGGGGAGGAGGAGAGAGTGAAGGGGAAGAAAATAAATAAACGAAAGGGAAAAGAAGGAATGTTAATAAAGAGAGGAAGAGGAAATAGGGTTAAAGGATGAAAAAAAGGAAGAAAAGGTGAGAGGGAGGGAGGAGGAGAGGGTGGAAGGGAAGATAAATAAATACAAGGAAGGGAAAAGAGGAAAATAAATGAGGGAAAGAAAGGAAGAGAAGACAGAGGCGGGTGATAGATAAAAGAAGAGGGATAAGAGAAGGCAAGAGAAGGGAAGAAGGAGAACAACAAAGAATAAAGAAAGGAATTAAAAAAAAAGGAGGAAGAAAGAGTATACGAAGGAGGTGAGATAGAAGGTCCAGAGAGAGAGAGAGAGAGAGAGAGAGAGAGGGGGGGGGGGGTATAGGGAGAGGAGGCACCGCATCATTCATAACGCGTCGAAACATGTTGTATTTACGGTCGCTGCTGCACTCGGAATGAACTCCAAAATTAATCACTACTACCCTACGCTGCACTAAATTAGAGAGAGAGAGAGAGAGAGAGAGAGAGAGAGAGAGAGAGAGAGAGAGAGAGAGAGAGAGAGAGAGAGAGAGAGAGAGAGAGAAGGCAGGAGGAACATGACAAAAGGGAAAAAAAAGGTGAGAAGCGATGATGAAGGAGAAGGGGAAAGGAGGAGAGGGTGAAGGGGAAGAGGAATAAAAGGAAGGGAAAGGAAGGAGTGAGAGAGAAAACAATAGAAAGGAAAGGGATATAGGAAAGGAAACATGAAGAGAAAAGAAAGGAGAGATAGGAAATAACACACACACACACACACACACACACACACACACACACACACACACACACACACACACACACACATACACACACACACACATACACACACACACAGGAGAGAAAATCAAGGGAGGAAAACGGTGGGAAGGAATGTAAAAGGCAAGAATAGAGGAAAGGGGAGATGAAATAAACACACACACACACACACACACACACACACACACACACACACACACACACACACACACACATTTAATTTTCCAAACAATTTTATTACTATTATTGTTATTGTTTTTATTGTTTGAAATCACCCCCTCATTTTTTTTTTCAAGTTCATTATAAAGTTTGAATTGAGTAGCTCCGAGCGTCTCTTTTTCTGTTTGTTTTTCGTTTGTTTGTTTGTTTTATGAAGTATTATTAAATATGTCGATGTGGTTATCAGTTATTTTATTTTTATTTTCTTTCTTTTAACTGCTTTTGTATCTCTTATTTTCTTTCATGTTATTTATATTTCATTTTAGCGACAAATGTTGATGCGGTTGTTAATTATTTCTTTGTATTTTCTTTCTTTTAACTGTAATTGTATCTCCTTTTTTCTTTCATGTTATTTATATTTCATTTTAGCGACAAATGTTGATGCGGTTGTTAATCATTTCTTTGTATTTTCTTTCTTTTGACTGTAATTGTATCTCTTATTTTGTTTCATGTTATTTATATTTCATTTTAACTACAATTGTTGCTCATTTAGTGTCTTTAATGTTTTGTTTTCTCTTAACTGCTATTGTGGTGTTTTATTTTTCTTTAATTTATTAGTAATGTTTCTGCAATTTTCAAAGTCTTTCAAGTTTATTTTTCTTCCTAAATGTCATTTGTATTAGCGATTGTTTTATTATTTCTTTTCTTTCTGTTGTTTTTCTCTCATGATTGTTTTATTTTAGTGGAAAAGTTTGTTACGTAATTTCGAGCGTCTATTTTTTAGGTATTATTAAAAATATCACTCTTGTTATTTATTGTTTCTTTTACATGATTTTTTTTCTTTCCTACAACTTTTATTCTTTGCTGTTCATTGTTCTCTTTTCATTTATTTGATTCCGAACGTGTTTCTCTTCATTTTGGTATTATTAAATGTAGTATTCTCATTGTTCTTCTTTTAATTTATCTCCTTTTAACGTTCAATTCCTTACATCTTTCTATTATGTATTATTATGTCATTTCGATTATTATTATCATTTTCTTTTTGCATTTACACTGCTGTTTCTTTCTATTTCTTGTATTATTAAGTATATGTCATTATGATTATTATTTTTCTCTTTCTTCCAAGTTTCAATTCCCAATATCTATTATTTTGATATTCTTTAAATGTCATTCGGGATAGCAAATTCTTTCTTTTTTATTTATTTTTATTACTATGATTTTTTATTTATTTTTGGTTAAGTGTGATAATTGCGTCGTTCTAAATGTCTCTGTCCTTCGGTCATTATTTTTTTATTATCTTTTATCGTTTTCAATTTGCTTGTTTTACTCTTTTACCGTTGAGGTTTTTATTTTGTTACTTGTTAATGTCTCACTATCCTTCGTTTTTAGTATTATAACCTGCAATTCCAGTTATCATT
>NC_066535.1:10070904-10090904 GCF_024679095.1 Eriocheir sinensis | reverse complement strand
TGAAGTGATGGAGAGAGAGAGAGAGAGAGAGAGAGAGAGAGAGAGAGAGAGAGAGAGAGAGAGAGGAGAAGACAGAGAGGAAGGAAGGAAAGGCATGGATGGATGGAGGAAGTTATGGAGAGAGAGAGAGAGAGAGAGAGAGAGAGAGAGAGAGAGAGAGAGAGAGAGAGAGAGAGAGAGAGAGAGAGAGAGAGAGAGAGAGAGAGAGAGAGAGAGAGACAGAGCTACAGAGAGAGAGAGAGAGAGAGAGAGAGAGAGAGAGAGAGAGAGAGAGAGAGAGAGAGAGAGAGAGAGAGAGAGAGAGAGAGAGTCACGCAGCAATATTTCCCGGCCTTCCTTGTAAAGCTAGCTCTCAATCTATATCCGGCCCTCGATTCCTTTTTCTCCCCGCTTTATCCCTCTCCCTCTCCTCTCGAGGGGAATCACCACCGGCGACGGAGAGAGAGAGAGAGAGAGAGAGAGAGAGAGAGAGAGAAGTGCAAGGACAGTCAGATGAAGAGAGAGAGAGAGAGAGAGAGAGAGAGAGAGAGAGAGAGAGAGAGAGAGAGAGAGAGAGAGAGAGAGAGAGGTTATGATGAAGACAAATAAAATTAAAATGGATGGAATAAAGAAGATAAGAACAAAAGAAAAAAAAAATGTCAATGACGAAAAAAAAAAAGAAAAAGAAAAGAAAACCTAGAATCACAAAAAAACAAGTGATCGACCTCGCCAGGATTCGAACCTGGAATCTTCTGATCCGTAGTCAGACGCGTTATCCGTTGCGCCACGAGGCCGTGGAAGGCTCGGTTATATCAATTTATGTTAATAGAAATATCCTTAATTATGTGACCATTGATCTATTATATAATGTGGTATATTTATCCCCCCCTCTCTCTCTCTTTTTATTTAAACACAATATAATATTTCTGTACAAAAAGGAGGCTCAAAATCACAATTTTTAGGTAACATACAAATACAAAATACAAAAAATGATAGAAAAACATGGATAAACAATTTGTAATAATGTCACTCTCTCTCTCTCTCTCTCTCTCTCTTATTCTTTCTATCTCTCCACGTCGTCGCTTTATCTTCCATCTCCCCCTCTTCCTCTTCCTCTTCATCATCTCAACGTCTGACTCTCTCTCCCTCTCTCTCCCTCTCTCTCTCTCTCCGTCGAGGCAAGAGGAAGAGGAGGAGGAAGGGAAGCCGGAGTGAGTGATTCCTCTCCCTCTTCCTCCTCTACATTATACAGGAGAGAGAGAGAGAGAGAGAGAGAGAGAGAGAGAGAGAGAGAGAGAGAGAGAGAGAGAGAGAGAGAGAGAGAGAGAGAGAGAGAGAGAGAGAGAGAGAGAGAGAGTGAGAGAGAGAGAGGATAGAAAATGTTAAGCCACAGGAGAGGAAGACAAATTAGGAGGAAATACGACATGAGCAGGTAGGGAAGAGGAGGTATTGCTCTCTCTCTCTCTCTCTCTCTCTCTGGTCACTCACCACACAATGGCTTCCCTCACGATAGGCATCTGTTCTCTCACTCTCTCTCTCCCCCTATCTCCCCCTCCCTCTTCTCCCCCTCTCCCTCTCCATCCCTCCCTCTCTCCCTCTCCCTCCCTCCCTCTCTCCCTTTCCCCTCACCTGTCCAATTCATCTGTCCAACCTGAACCCCGTCCCGTCACTCTGCTCCACGTGACACACACACACACACACACACACACACACACACACACACACACACACCACCATCTAACCCAATTAATCAATAAGTCACGTGTATTATTAAGATAGGGAGACAAGAAAGTGCACACACACACACACACACACACACACACACACACACACACACACACACACAGACACACACAGGAGGGAAGAGAGGGACGAAAGGAATAAAAGAGGAAAGAGGAAGAAAAACGAATGAGATGAAAGAAAGAAAATAGAACACACACACACACACACACACACACACACACACACACACACACACACACACACACACAGGAGGGAAGAGAGGGACGAAAGGAATAAAAGAGGAAAGAGGAAGAAAAACGAATGAGATGAAAGAAAGAAAATAGAACACACACACACACACACACACACACACACACACACACACACACACACACACACACACACACACACACACCTGACCCTCGCCACATCACCATGATACACACACACACACACACACACACACACACACACACAGACAGGTGGGTTGGTATAGGCAAGTAAGGCACCGTGGAGCTTCGTGATTGGCTGACGGTGTAATCAGCCAGGTATGACGTCAGTCTACCTGCTAATGACGGCGTGAAGTCCTGCTGGCTCACCTGCTGACGCGTCCAGGTGTGTCCCGCCCTGCTGACTGCCTGCTGACGTCACCTGAGGGAAGGATATTATACATGCGTGTGTGCTGACGTCTGGGTGGAAGATGATAAGTAGGAAGGTTGTTAATGTACGTATATGTGTATGTATGTATGTATGTATGTATGATAACGTCTCTAGAATATAATAAGTTGGAAGGAAGTTGTGTATGTATATATGTATGTATGTATGTATGTATGTATGTATGTATGCGGGCAGGCTAGTGTGTGTGTGTGTGTGTGTGTGTGTGTACATAGTCAATCGAGTGATTAGCACACAATCAAATTACCCAAGAGAGAGAGAGAGAATGGGATGAGAATAGAGCCGTGTGGGGTCTCTCTCTCTCTCTCTACCAGCTGGCGACCATATGACATGTCTCCTCCCCCCTCTCTCCTTCCCTCCTTCCTCCTCTCTCTTCTCCCTCCCAACCCCCCCCCCCTTCTCTCTTCTCCCTCCCTCCTCCCTTCCCTCTCTTCTCTCTTCTCTCCCCCCACCAAGCGTTATTCAAGTTTGTCCCCACCACCATCGACTTAACACCCATCAGAGAGAGAGAGAGAGAGAGAGAGAGAGAGAGAGAGAGAGAGAGAGATAACAGCCTATTAACTAAGATACTGTTTGATGGCTGCTATCTGTTATGGAGGAGGAGGAGGAGGAGGAGGAGGAGGAGACAATTTAAAGTATGACGAAATTGTGTGTGTGTGTGTGTGTGTGTGTGTGTGTGTGTGTGTGTGTTTCTATTGATTTGATACATACATACATAATACATATAGATAGCCAGACAGACAGACGGACGGACATATACATACATACATACATATATACAGACAGACAGACAGACAGACATATAGACAGACGGACGGACATACATACATACATACAGACAGACAGACAGGCGCGCACACTGAACATAAAAGGTCCAAGGAATACAAATGTTTGCTTAATGAATAATGAGACAAGTCAATTTTAGTTAATTAATTTTACAGTCATGAGTGGATACATTTTCTTACTCGTTTATTTTGATGATGATGATGATGATGATGATGATAAAAGAATGTAATAATAATGGTACACAGAATGATGATGACAAACAAATTATAGTGATGAGGAGGAAGAGGAAAACACACACACACACACACACACACACACACACACACACACACACACACACACACACACACACACACACACACACACACTCAACTATTTTAATTATACATAATATTAAAGGATAATAATAAAAAAAACGAGTATACAGAGAAATGCTAAAGAACGAAGAAATAAAGAAAATATGAAGATAAAAAGAAATACAGAGAAAGAAAGGAAGAAAGGAAAATAAAATAAAATTGTTTAACCAGAGAAAAATAAAAAATAAATATACAAGATGAAAAGGAGAGGATGAAAATACGAAAGATAAGGAAAAGAGGAGAGAAAGAAAGGAAGAAAGGAAAATAGAGAAAATTGTTTAACCTGAGAAAAATTTAAAAAAAATATACAAGATGAAAAGGAGAGGATGAAAATACGAAAGATAAGGAAAAGAGACATTCGCTTGACCAGAGAGAGAAAAAAAACTATACAAGATGAAAAGGAGAGGATGAAAATACGAAAGAAAGAAAGGAAGAAAGGAAAATAGAGAAAATTGTTTAACCTGAGAAAAAAAGAAATAAAAAACAAAATGGTTGGGAGGGAAAGAGAAAAGAAAATAGAGATAATTGCCTAACGAGAGAAAAAAAATATATGTTGAAAGAGATAAAGGAAGATAAAAAATAAAAGGAAAGGAAATAAAAAAAAAATTGCTTGGCACAGAAGAAAGAAGAAATAAAAAACAAAATGGAGAGAGAGAAGAAAAGAAAATAGAGATAATTGCCTAACGAGAGAAAAAAAATATATGTTGAAAGAGATAAAGGAAGATAAAAAATAAAAGGAAAGGAAATAAAAAAAAAATTGCTTGGCTAGAAGTAAAAAAATAAACGAAGCAGAAAGAGAGAGAGAAGAAGAGAGAAAATAAAGAGAATTGCACAGCCGGAGGAAAAAAAATAGAAAGAGGGAGAAAGAAAGAAAGGAGGAAAAAAGGAAGAAAAATAAAAAGAAATGTTTGACTTGAAGTAAAAAATAAACTAAGCAGAAAGAGGGAGAGGAAGAACGAAAGAAAAGAGAAAAATGTATGTAGAAAGAGAGAGAAAGAGAGAAAGAAAGAAGGAAAGAAAAGAAAGGGGAATAAAAATAGTCTCACTACAATTAAAAAAAAAACAAAGCGAAAAGAAAACTAGAGGAAGAGAGAAAGAAAATAAAGAGAATTGATTACCCAAGTAAAGAAAAAGAAAAAGTCAAGTAGAAAGAGGTAGAGAAAAAGATACGAAAAAACATGTTTGGCGAGAGAAAGAAAGGGAGAAATTAAGTAGGAGGGAGAGGAAGAAAGCAAAAAGAAGAAAGAAAAGGAAAATACAGAGAATTACTGGGTATAAAATAAATAAAAAAAATGTTGAAAGACGAAAGAGAAGGAAAAAAATGCTCATTGGCCAGAGAGAATAAGAAGGGAATTAAAAAGAAACGGAGAGGAAGAGAGAAAAGGAAAATAGAGAAAAAGGAGATTACGTAGAGTGGAGAGAGGAAGAGAAAGAAAAAGAAAAAAAAAAGAATTGCTCATGGGCCAGAGAGAAGAGGAAGGAAATTATAAAGAAACAGGGAGAGAGGAAGAAAGAAAGAGAAAAGGAAAAGAGAGAAACTTAAAGGGAAAAAGGAGGAAGTGATGAAGAACGAAAAGAGGAAGAACAGTAAAAAAAAATGTTCCCTGGCCAGATAGAAAAAGAAATAAATAAAAAGAGAGAAGAAAGAGAAAAGGAAAATAAAGGAAAATAAGAGGAAAAATAAAAATAAAAGGAAAAATTAATAGAGAAAAATAAAAGGAAAAAAAGAAATTATTTAGAATGGAGAGAGGAAGAGAAGGAAAATAAAATAAAAGAATTGCTCCTCGGTCAAAAAAAAAGAAATTAAGAAGAAACAGAGAGAGAAAGAAGGAAAGAGAAAAGGAAAATAGAGAAAAAGAAAAAGAAAAAGAAAGAAATGATGTAGAATGGAGAGAGGAAGAAAAAGAGGAACAGAGAATTGAGAAAGAGGGAGAGGAAGAAAAAGAAAAAAAGAAGAAAACTACAGAGAAATGCTTAGCCAGAGAAAAAGAGGAAGAAAAAAGAAAGAAGGAAAAATAAAAAGAATCGCTTGACCAGAGAGAAAAAAAGAACAAAAATATGATAAGTAGAAAAAGGGAGAGAGGAAGAAAGAAAAAGGAAAATGGAGAGAATTGCTTAGTCATAAAGGAAGAAAGAATGAGAGAGGGAAAATAAAAGAATCGCTTGACCAGAGGAAAAAAATGAAAAGTAGAAAGAGGAAGAGAGGAAGAAAGAAAGAAAAAGAAAATAAAGAATGACCAGAGGAAAAAAAAAGATAAGTGGAAAGGGAGGAAGGAAGGAAGAGAGAAAAGAAAAATAAAGAATAACCAGAGAAAAAAACAAAAAAAATAAGTAGAAAGGGAAGGAAGAAAGAGAGAGAAAAGGAAAATAAAATATAAGAAAAAATAAAAATAAATAAAGAGGAAGAGAGGAAGAAAGAAAAAGAGAAAATGGAGAGAAAGAGGAAGAGAGGAAGAAAGAAAGAAAAAGAAAATAAAGAATAACCAGAGAAAAAATAGAAAAAGATAAGTAGAATGGAAGAGAGGAAGAAAGAGAGAAAAAAAGGAAAATAAAGTATGACCAGAGAAAGAGAAAAAGAAAAAAAAGTAGAAAGAGGGAGAGAGGAAGAAAGAAAGAAAAAGAAAATAAAGAATAACCAGAGAAAAAATAGAAAAAGATAAGTAGAATGGAAGAGAGGAAGAAAGAGAGAAAAAAAGGAAAATAAAGTATGACCAGAGAAAGAGAAAAAGAAAAAAGTAGAAAGAGGGAGAGAGGAAGAAAGAAAGAAAAAGGAAAATGGAGAGAATTGCTTAGCCAGAAGGGAATTACACGATCGCCGGCTTATTTCCTCCCCTAACTTCTCTCCTTCCTTCCACTCCCTTATTCCTTTCCTGTCCCTCCTTCCCTCTTTATTCCTTCTTTTCCAACCACCATCTTCCAATCTTTCTCCCCCCCCCCTCCCACTCCTTCCTTCTCGCTCACTTCACTCTCCCTCCTTTTTTTTTTCCTTCTTCCTCTTCTTTCTTCTTTCTCTATCCTATTTCCTTTCATTCATCTTTCTACCTTTCTTTGTAATCTCCATTTTCCAACATTTCCTAACCTCCATTTCTTTGTTCCTTTCCTGTCCCTCTTTTTCCTTCTTTATTCCTTTCTTCCTAACCACCATCTTCCATTTTTCCTTCTCCTTTCCTTCCTTCCTCTCACTCCTTCTTTCTTTATCCCATTTACTTTCATTCATCCTGTTCTTCCTTCCTTTTCTGTTTCCTTTTTCTTCTTTATTCTTTCCTTCCTATCCACAATCTTCCAATCTTTCCTTCCTTCCTCTTACGTCTCTCCACTTTCCTTTCTTATTTTCTTCTTCCTTCTATCCTCATATTTTCCATTCTCTAGTCTTTCTCCTCTTCTCCCTCTTTTTCCTCTCTTCTCTCTTCCTCTCCCATTTCCTATCATCCATCTTGTTCTTCCTCCTTCATTCTCCTCCTCGTCCCTTCCCCTCACTCCTTTCTTCCCTATCCCATTTCCTTTCATTCATCTTGTTCCTCATCCTATCTAATTTACATTTTCCCATCTTTCTTGGTCCTTTTTCCTCCCTTCCCCTCATCCCATCCTTCTCCATCCCCTTCCCATTCATTCTTCTTGTTCTTCCCCTTCTTTCTTTCTAACTTTTATTTTCCTATCTTTATTCTTCCTTTTCCCTTCATTTTATATACTCTCTTCATTATTCTTTTACTTCCTATTTCCGTCCTTCTTAATCTCCATTTTTTCTGTCTTCCCCCTTCTTCCTCCTCCTCCTCCTCCTCCTCCCTCTTTCCCTTTACTACCTCCTTCTTCCCATCATCTACTCCCCATTTCTTATCTACGTCCCTCTTATTCCCCTCATCCTCCCTTATTCCTCTCTTCCTACTCTTCATCCTCTTCATTCTCCCTCTTCTTTTCTCCGTCTATCCTTTCTCCCCTTTATCACGTTTGTTTAGTCTATCAATAAACTTCTTTACCTTACCATCTCTTCCTTATTCCATTCTTCCCTTCCTCTTCCCCTTACTTCTTCATTTTCACGCCCCCCCCCCCCTCTCTCTCTCTCTCTCTCTCTCTCTCTCTCTCTCTCTCTCTCTCTCTCTCTCTCTGGAAAGCGTGGGATGAGGACGATGACTCAACACCGTTAATTAAAAATAGATTAATATGATCATTCTGCAAAATTACGTAGATCACCCGGGTGCAGAGAGAGAGAGAGAGAGAGAGAGAGAGAGAGAGAGAGAGAGAGAGAGAGCCAGTCCTGTCAATACCTATCTCGCAGCTTGGCAACACTGTACTGATCCTCCCCCTCCTCCTCCTCCTCCTCCTCCCCTTCTCTCCCCCCCACACAAACATCAGTCACACACTCAACCAACCCCGCCTCTCCTCCCTTCCTCCACCTCTCTCTCTCTCTCTCTCTCTCTCTCTCTATCCTGAGAACAAACAATTAGCTTCACCCCTCACCCCGATCCACCCCCAACTGCGGCGGGGAGGATGGGAATAACAGAGGTGGTGGTGGTGGTGATGGTGGTGAGAGGTGTGTAAATATTGTTGGCAACACTTTTTGTGGGGCGAGAGATATGGGTGGGGGTGGGGGGAGGGTGGTGAGCGTGTAGTGGGTATGGGGGAAAGAAGATGGGAGGTGGAGGGGGAATGGGTGTAGGGGAAGGGGTTTGGAGGGGGGAGGGGAAGATGGGAGGGGGAAAGATGGATGAGGGATGAAAGAGGGCATGTAGGATAAAAAGGGGGAGAGGGAAGGGGGTGGGTGATGGGGGGAGAGGAAGGGGTATGGGGAGAGGAAAGCGGAGAGGGAAGCAGGATGAGGGATGTGAAGGGGAGAGCAGGATGGGGTATGGGGATGGGAGAGGGGAGAGGGAAGTGGGATGAGGGATGTGAATGGGGGAGCAGGATGGGGGGATGAGAGGAGATGGGTGTAGGAGGTGAGGGAAGGGGTATGAGGATAGGAGAGGGGAGAGGGAAAGAGGATGAGGGATGTGAAGGGGGGAGCAGGATGGGGGAGTGGGAGGGGTGGGAAGAGGTATGGGGATGGGAGAGCGGAGAGGGAAAGAGGATGAGGGATGTGAAGGGGGAAGCAGGAGGGGGGATGGAAGGGGGGGAGGAGGATGAGGGATAGGAGGAGGGGATGGGGTTGCAACAAACATGAATCACCTTTTGTTTGTGTGTTTGTTTGTATGTGTGCTAGAAATAAAATGTCAGGTTATGTGTGTTGGTCATAATCGTTAAAACAATTCAATGCCTGAAAAAAATATATCAAAGGATGCAATAAATTAATCTATATATGACCATGAAAAAAAGAATAGTATGATAATATTAGGTTTTCTTCTTATTCATGTTTTTGTTCTCTTCCTTCTCCTCCTCCTCCTCCTCATCATCATCATCATCATCACAATCATCATATAAGACCATGAAAAAAAGAATAGCATGATAATATTAGGTTTTCTTCTTATTCATGTTTTTGTTCTCCTCCTCCTCCTCCTCCTCCTCATCATCATCATCATCACAATCATCATCCTTTTCATCACCTTCCCATCCCTAACTCCCTGTCTCTTCACCCTATCATTATTATCATTATCATTTGTCTTATCATCTCTTATCGCCTAATAGATAAAAAAAAACATGGTTACAGTCATCCCCAATTAATCAAACGCCATCAATTCAATAATAGGACGAAGACGATCCACACGGGAACAACAACAACAACAACAACAACATCAACAACAACAACAACAACAACAACAAAACGAGAACGAACGGGAGACAAAAAATAAAGATATGAAGAAGAAGAGAACGAGCGTAAGAGAAAAATAAATAAATGAAAGGAAAGAAGGAAGAAAATATGGAACGAAGATGATATAATTATACACGGGAACAAAAACTAACAGAGGGAAAACGAAAGAAAGAAAAAAATAAAGCATATGAAAAAAAAACAGGAAGAAAAAAAGAGGAAAAAAACATGATTAGGGGCGAGAAATACAAAATGAAAAGAGGTAAAAAGAATAAATATATGGAAAGAAACAAAAGGTATATTGAAGAAGAAGAAAAAAAAAAAAAGTGAAAATATGAATAGGGGTAAAAAAGAGGAAAAAAACATGATTAGGGGCGAGAAATATAATATGGAAAGAGGCGGGAAAAGGTATATTGAAAGAGAAGAAAGAAAAACAAAGGAAAATATGACCGAGGTAAAAAGAATAAGTATATGGAAAGAAACGAGCGGGAAAAAAAAGAGGAAAAAAACATGATTAGGGGCGAGAAATACAAAATGAAAAGAGGCGGAAAAAGGTATATTGAAAGAGAAGAAAGAAAAATAAAGGAAAAAATGACCGAGGTAAAAAAAATAAGTATATGGAAAGAAACGAGAGGAAAAAAAAGAGGAAAAAAACATGATTAGGGGCGAGAAATACAAAATGAAAAGAGGCGGGAAAAGGTATATTGAAAGAGAAGAAAGAAAAACAAAGGAAAATATGACCGAGGTAAAAAGAATAAGTATATGGAAAGAAACGAGAGGAAAAAAAGAGGAAAAAAACATGATTAGGGGCGAGAAATATAATATGGAAAGAGGCGGGAAAAGGTATATTGAAAGAGAAGAAAGAAAAAGAAAAAAAATGCCTGAAAGATAAAAGAAGAAAAAAGTATATGGAAAGAAAGGAGAAGAGAAAAAGAGGAAAAAGCAACATGATAAGCGACGAGAAATGCAATATGAACAGAGGCAGGAAAAAGATATATTGAAAGAGAAGAAAGAAAAAGAAAAAAACAATGCCCAAGAGATAAAAGAAAAAAAAAGTTATGGAAGGGGAAGAGAAAATGATAATAAAAACATCATAAAAGTCGAGAAATACAATATGAAAGAAGTAGAAAAAAGCAGATGGGAAAAATGAGGAAGAAAAATAGCATGCACGAGCGGGAAAACAATATAAATGGAAAGAAAAGAAGATAAAAAGGAGAAGAAAAAAACATAATAAAAGTCGAGAAATATAATATAAACAAGAGGTTGAAAAATGAATTGTTTGGAAGAAGGAAGAAAAAAATGTATATGTGAGATAAATAAAAAAAATAATGTAAAAAGAGGAAACAAGTGACCGAGCTACAGAAAAAAAAGGATATGTAAAAAGAAGAGAAAAAAAGGGAAGAATAGATATCAATACAGAGAAGAGAAAAAAGATGGAAAAATTAAAAGAGAAAAATAAGAAAAAAAAAGTACAGGTCGAGATAATTACAAGATGAAGGAAAGGTAAAGAAAAAAATGAAAAAAAGAACATTGAAAGAGAAAATCGAAGGAAATTAAAGAACACAGAAAATAAAAAGAAGAAAAAACGATGATAAAGAAGATAAAATAAGAAAAAAGCATTAAAGATCAAGATAATTACAATCTGAACGAACGGTAAAGAAAAAAAGCAAGAGAAAAGCGAGGAAAAAGGGAACACAGAAAGGAGTAAAGAAGGAAAACGATGAGAGAAGAAAAACAGAAGAAAAACAATATAGGGCAAGATACAATTTGAACGAAAGGTAAAGAGAAAGAAAAGAACATGGAAATAAAAAAAATAAAAAAAGGAAGTGATGAGGAGAAAAACGAAAACAAGAAGAAAAAAATAATATAGATCGAAATACAACACGAACGAAAAGTAGAGGAAAAAAAAAGATAGGAAATTAAGAAAAACAGAAGAATAAAGGAAAAAAAAAGATAGTGTAGAGAAAAAAAAAGAAGAAAAAAAAATACAGGTCAAGATACAATATGAACGAAAGATAAAGAAAAAAAAGAATATGGAAAAAGAAGAAAAAAAAAGGAGGAAAGGAAAATAAGATAACATAAAGAAGGAAAAAAAGGGAAGAAAAAGATAAATGAGAAGACAAAAAAGAAAAATAAGGTCAAAATACAATACGAACAAGCAACAGAGAAAGAAAATAAGAAAATAAATACATGACCACAGACGAATAAAAGAAAAAAAACGATAACAAAGGAGGAAAACAAAACAAAAAAATCAGGTCGAGATATAATAAAGAAAAAAAGAAAACTAAAAAACAAAACAATACGAACAAGAAACAGAAAGAAAATAAGAAAACAAATACATGACCACAGAGGAATAAAAGAAAAAACAACAACAAAAAAAAGCAGGTCGAGATATAATAAAGAAGAAAAAAGAAAACAAAAAAACAAAACAATACGAACAAGAAACAGAGAAAGAAAATAAGAAAACAAATACATGACCACAGACGAATAAAAGAAAAAAACACAACAAAAAAAGCAGGTCGAGATATAATAAAGAAGAAAAAAGAAAACAAAAAAAA
Source organism: Eriocheir sinensis (assembly GCF_024679095.1). NCBI lineage: Eukaryota > Metazoa > Arthropoda > Malacostraca > Decapoda > Varunidae > Eriocheir > Eriocheir sinensis. The sequence goes on along the minus strand of NC_066535.1, from coordinate 10,079,091 downwards.
CAAAACAATACGAACAAGAAACAGAGAAAGAAAATAAGAAAACAAATACATGACCACAGAGGAATAAAAGAAAAAAAACGATAACAAAGGAGAAAAACAAAACAAAAAAAGCAGGTCGAGATATAATAAAGAAGAAAAAAGAAAACAAAAAAAACAAAACAATACGAACAAGAAACAGAGAAAGAAAATAAGAAAACAAATACATGACCACAGAGGAATAAAAGAAAAAAAAACGATAAGGAGAAAAACAAAACAAAAAAAGCAGGTCGATATAATAAAGAAGAAAAAAACAAAACAAAAACAAAACAGGTCTAGATACAATATGAACGAGAGGTAGTATAGTGATATTTCTCCATCATCGGTAATTCTCCCTCCCTCCCTCCACCCCTTCCCCTCCCTCCTCCCCCTCCACCACCACCACCACCACCACCAAAAGGTTCAATCGAAGAGCAATCAAACGGCCCTTGGATTCCCGCCCTTCTGCTCTCTCGCCCTAAGGTTCACTCTCCATTATCACCCGCCGCGTTTATAAAGAAAATTATTAAAAGCGATAACTGGCTGGGGCTGAATATGTCAATTTTTTTTTTTTTTTATATATATATATTTTTTACTTTTGTTTTTTGTTCTTTCTTTCATTCTGGTTCCTTTATTCGTGGAAGTGGATGTAAGTGAGTGTTTTGTTGCGTGCGTGTGTGTGTGTGTGTGTGTGTGTGTGTGTGTGTGTGTGTGTGATGCCTGCTCCAGTTTTATCATGAGTGTAATCTATTTCTTTATTTATATATTTGTTTTATTTTTGTGGGTTTGATTTTTCCTATATTTTCTTTTTCTCTCTTTTATTTTCGTGGGTGCTTTTCTCTGATAAAGTGGAATGTTTTTATCTTTACCTATATTTTCTTTTCCTCTCTTCTTTTGTTTTGGTGTATGTGTATTTTTTTACCATAAAGTTCAGTGTTTTTTTCCAATATTTTCTTTCCCTCTCTTCTTTAATTTTCGTGGGTGTTTTTCTCTAATAAAGTAGAATGTTTTTTTTACCTATATTTCCTTTTCCTCTCTTTTTTTTTTCGTGTATGTGTTTTTCTCTAATAAAGTAGAATGTTTTTTTTACCTATATTTCCTTTTCCTCTCTTTTTTTTTATTTTCGTGTGTGTGTTTTCTCTAATAAAGTGGAGTGTTTTTCCTTGTATTTTTCTCTTCTTTTATATTCGTGTGTGTGTTTATTTTGTGTTCATATAGAGGTGGTGATTTATCAGTGTCTGTGTTTACCAAATTTCGCGAGGCTCATTTTTATTCAAGCGCGGGATGATTCTCTTTTTGTATTTTCATTTTATTCAGCTTTTATTTTATTTTTGTGTGATTGTTTAATTCTGTATTCACGTAGAGGTGGTGATGGTGGTGATGATGTTTTTAATACTATAGTGGTGGGAGTGGTGATGGATGGTGGTAATAGAGGTGACAAATACACATACTATTGATAAGACACCTCCTGAAATTGACCCTTCCCAACACACACACACACACACACACACACCCTTCATTCCCTCCTCAACACCCTCCTCCCTTTCCCTCCCTCCTCAACGCCCTCCTCCCTTTCCCTCTCTCCCCACCACACCCCAACCCCACCTCTAACCACTCTTCTAAACTCTTTTTTATAGGGGCAGTGTTTAGTGGGATTTCTTCTCAATATTACTTTTTTTTTGCTCAATTCTTCCTTTACGGTAAAACAAAACAAAGATTAAAAACAAACATTAAGTCTACCTGAAAAAAAAAAAAGTTAAATGCCACGCTCGGATTCATCGCGAGGAACTTCGAATGCAAGAGCCCAGAATAAAGTTAGCCTTGTATAAGTGACTCGTTGGGAAGCCTTCGCCCGGAGTACATCGATAAGGGAGCAGCGACACGCCACCAGTGATACCATCGAGGGCACAGCTGCAGGGGGAACTCAGCCTGTATATGTTTACCTTGAAATAGGAGACGCTTACAGGGAATTAATACAGGATTTCAACGACACAAGCGAGTCAAATCTTTCTTTATTTGCCAACCTTTCTTTGTTTGACGAGAAATAAGAGACGATAGCGGGGAATTGATGCAGCCCTTCAACGACACAAGCTTTCTATTTTTACCTTGAAGAAGAGAAATACGAAGGAACCTTGAAGAAGAGAAATACGAAGGAATTGATATAGGTCTTCAAATCCTCAAGCGACTCAACCTTTCTTTTTGTACCGACCTTTCTTTGTGTGCCTTGAAATAAAAGACGATAGCGGGGAATTGATGCAGCCCTTCAACGACACAAGCTTTCTATTTTTACCTTGAAGAAGAGAAATACGAAGGAATTGATATAGGTCTTCAAATCCTCAAGCGACTCAACCTTTCTTTTTGTACCGACCTTTCTTTGTGTGCCTTGAAATAAAAGACGATTGCTGGGAATTGATGCAGCCCTTCAACGACACTAGCGACGCAACATATCTCTTATTTTTAACTTCAAGAGAAATACGAAGAAACTGATATAGGTCTTCAAATCCTTAGACGACTCAAATTTTCTGTTTCTTCTTTTTACTTTGGAACAGAGACGACTACGAGGAGATTGATACAGGCCTTCAACGACACTAGCGACGCAACCTTTCCAATTTTACCTTAAAGAAGATAACTACGAAGGAACTGATATAGGTCTTCAAATGCTACGGCAACTCAACCTTTCTGTTTCTTATTTTTACTTTGGACTAGATACGACTACGAGTGGAGACTGATACAGGCCTTCAACGGCACAAGACTATTTTTACCTTGAAGAAGAGAACTACGAAGGAACTGATATATAGGTCTTCAAACGCTATGGCAACTCAACCTTTGTTTTTTCTTTTTACTTTGGAACAGAGACGGCTACGAGTGGAGACTGATACAGGCCTTCAACGGCACAAGACTATTTTTACCTTGAAGAAGAGAACTACGAAGGAACTGATATACGAACTAGGTCTTCAAATGCACAGACGACTCAACCTTTTTGTTTCTTCTTTTTACTTTGGAACAGAGACGACTACGGGGAGATTGATACAGGCCTTCAACGACACAAGCGACGCAACCTTTCCAATTTTACCTTGAAGAAGAGAACTATACGAAGGAACTGATATACTAGGTCTTCAAATGCACAAACGACTCAACCTTTCTGTTTCTACTTTTCACTTTGGAACAGAAACGACTACGGGGGGACTGATACAGGTCTTCAACTACTTAAGACGACTCAACCTTCCTTTTTTTTTTTTTTTTACCTTGAAAGAAAGACGAGTCACCTTTGATTCTATTTTTATCATGAAGAAGAGAGCTACGAAGGAACTGATCTGATTTTTCTTTATTTTACCTGACAATAGAGGTTTCTATTTTTATCATGAAGAAGAGAACTACGAAGGAACTGATCTGATTTTTCTTTATTTTACCTGACAATAGAGGTGCCTACGAAGAGATTTGATACAGGTCTTTCCATTGACCAGACGACTCACCTTTCTTTCTATTTTGATCACGAAGAAGAGAACTACGAAGGAACTGATTTGATTTTTCTTTATTTTACCTGACAATAGAGGTGCCTACGAAGATATTTGATACAGGTCTTTCCAATGACCAGACGACTCACCTTTCTTTCTATTTTGATCACGAAGAAGAGAACTACGAAGGAACTAACACGATACAGGTTTTCAAATACTCAGGCGACACAACCTCTCTTTCTTTTCCTTATTCATCTGTCATGTTTCCTTTTTATTGATCTTTATTATCGTTATTCTTATTATTCACCTCATTCATCATCGTATCATTATCATCGTCATCATCAGCATTAGTGGTAGAGGTGATAACGGTGGAGATAACGATAAAATTGGTCCAGTTTAGCAGTTGCAGCATCACACACTCTACCTCACCCCACCCCCCAACACCCTCCTCCCCTTCCCTCCCTCCCCGACACTCCCATCCCCTTTCCTCTCCTCCCCATCACTTCCTACCCCCTCCCCCACCTCTACCCCCACCCCCTCAACACTTTCCTCTCCTTCCCTCCCTCCCTCAACACCTCCTCCTTCCCTCCCACCTCTCCCTCCCCTCCCCTCTTCTTCCTTGTCCGAGATATTGGGTAAGGGAGGAGGGTAGGAGGGAAGGAGGGGGAGGGAAGAGGGAAGAAAATAATGGAGGGAGGTTGTTATGTATATGGTGGTGGTGAGAGGGAGAGAGGGAGAGAGAGGGAGAGAAGGGAGAGGGAGAGGGGGGGGGTAGGAGGCCTGTTGTATGATGGGGGCTACCAGAGAGAGAGAGAGAGAGAGAGACAGAGAGAGAGAGGGGGCCGTTGGAAGCTTCTATGACACCAGTGCCTCTCTCTCTCTCTCTCTCTCTCTGCATTTCGCCTCTCCTTTCTTTCCTTCCATTTTCATTTCCTTTCCCTTCTTTCTACGCAAACTAACTTAGTGATTGTCTCTCCGCTGTGTGTGTGTGTATGTGTGTGTGTGTGGACCTTTAATACCTTGTATGTACTCTCTCTCTCTCTCTCTCTCTCTCTCTCCTCCATTTCCTCTTTTATTACATTCTTCTCTTCTTTCCTTCATTTCTCTTTTCATAATTTTAACACGCTTTTTATCTTCTACTTTTCCCTTCCTTTCCTTCTTCCTCTCTCCATCCCTCTCTTTTCTCTTCCATTTCCTCTTCCTCTTTTCTTTTTCTCTCTCCCAATTCCGCTTTCCATAATATTAACATGCTCTATATATTATATTCTACTGTTTCTTTCCTCTCCTTCTTCCTCTCTCCATCTTTCTCTTTTTTTCTCCTTTCCCTTCCTCTCTTCTTTTCTCTATTCCCTCTTCCTCTTTTCTTTTTCTTTCTCCTAATTCCGCTTTCCATAATATTTACATGCTCTATATATTTTATTCTACTGTTTCCTTCCTCTCCTTCTTCTCTCCATTTCTCTCTTCTTTTCTCCTTTTCCTCTTCCTCTTTTCCTCTCTTTCTCCCCATTTCTCTTTCTATAATATTATCACGCTTTATATTTTCTATTTTTCCCTATCTCTCCTTCCTCTCTTCTTTTCTCTATTCCCTCTTCCTCTTTTCCTTTCTTTATCCCCTCTTCTCTTTCCACTTATACGGTTTTTATCTTCTACTCTTCCCTTCCTCTTCCTCTTTCTCTCTCTATCCTTCTTTTCTTTCCTCCATTTCCTCTTCCTCTTGTCTATTCTTTCCCCACATTTCTTTCCATTAACACGCTTCATATCTTCTACTTTCCCCTTCTTCTCCTTCTTCCTCTCTCCATCTTTCCTCCTTTCCTTCCTCTTTTCTATTATTTCCCTATTTCTCTTTCCATAATTTCAACACGTTATCTTCTAGCATTCTTTTCTCCCTCCCTCCCTTCCTCCATATTTTTCCTCAATCTCCTCTTCCTCCTCCTTTATTAGCCTTCCCTCACTTCCTTCTCCCATGATATTAACAAGCTATATATATTTACTAAGCTTATTTTCTCTCCCTTTCTCCTCCCATCTTTTTTTCACATCTATTCTTCCTCCTTTCTTTTCTTTCCTCTATTTCTTCTTCCATAATATCATCACGCTATATATTTCCTATCCTTCTCCTCTCCTCCTTCCCTCTTTCCTTCTATCTTTTCATTTCTTTTTCCAATTCCTTTTTTCTAGACATTAACACATCTTATAATTCTTATCCGGCTTCTCCTCTTCTCCCTTCCTTCCTCCATCTTTTTCCTCCATCCCTCTTTCCTTCTTTGTTTTCCCTATTCCTCTTCTCATATCGTTGACACACTTTATACCTCTTATCCTGTTTCTCCTCCTCTCTCTCTCTCTCTCTCTCTCTCTCCTCCCTTCTTTCTTTTCATTCTCCTGCCTGCTTCTCTTTTTCTTCCTCCTTCCTTCCATCTTTTCCTCCATCCCTCCTCCCTTCTTCGCTTCGTATACACACAAACACATTGGACTAATCATCTCCCTCCTCCCAATCTCTTTCCCTCTCTCTCTCTTTCCTCATTTTTTTTCTCTCCTCTTACTCACACATCCATTTATTTTCCTATCCTTCCATCTTATCGTCATTCCTTCATCACCGCCTAACGAAGACTAAAGTTAAGTAATTGTGTATTTTTGGTTAGTAAAGAAAATCAGATGTTCATTCTTCGTTTATTTATATATTTTTTTCTTATCCAACTAATCTTTAACGGATCTACTTATCAAACTATATATTGTGTTTCTTCTTCCTCTCTTCTCCCTTCCCTTCATTCCTTCTTGCCTCTCCCATTTCCTTTCATTTATTTTATTTACCTTTCCTCCTTGCTAATCATTATTTTCCAATCTTTCTCCTTCTCCTTTCTCCTCACTCCTTCCACCTCTATCCAATTTCCTTTCATACATCTTATTTACCTTCCTTTTTAATCAGTATTTTTCAATCTCTCTCCTTCTCCTCCTTTCCTCCCATTCCTTCTCCCACAATCCCAGTTCCTTTCATTCATCTTGTTCTTCCTCGTTTTTTCCTTACTAATCTTTTATTTTCCTTTTTTTCTCCTCTTCTCTTCCTTTCACTCCTTCCTCCTCTATCCCATTTCCTTTCATTTATCTTGTTCTTCCTCGTTTCTTCTTTACTAATCTTTATTTTCCAATCTTTTTTCTCCTTCCCTTCCTTTCCCCTCACTCCTTTCACCTCTATTCCACTTCTTTTCACTCTTCATATTCTCCCGCTTTCCTTCCTCACTAACTTCCATCCTCCAATATTCCCTCCTCCCTCCTTCCTCCTCTATCCAATTTCCTTTCATTTTTCATATTCTTCCTCTTTCCTTCCTTACTAATTTCCATCCTCCAATATTTCCTCCTTCTCTCTCCTCCCTTTCCCTCACTTCTTCCTCTCTATCCCATTTCCTTTCATTTTTCATATTCTTCCTCTTTCCTTCCATACTAATTTCCATCCTCCAATATTTCCTCTTTCTCTCTCCTCCCTTTCCCTCACTCCTTCCTCCTCTATCCTATTTCCTTTCATTCTTCATATTCTTCCTCTTTCCATCTTTACTAATTTCCATCCTCCAATATTTCCTCCTTCTCTCTCTCCTTCCTTTCCCTCACTTCTTCCTCCTCTATCCCATTTCCTTTCATTCTTCATATTCTTCCTCTTTCCTTCCTTCCTAATTTCCATCCTCCAATATTTCCTCTTTCTCTCTCCTCCCTTTCCCTTGCTCCTTCCTTCTCTATCCCATTTCCTCTCATACAACTTGCTCTTCCTCCTTCTTTCCTTCCTTTCTAACAGTAAAATATAAACCAGAAAATGTACAAAGTCAATCACAAACGTGTATCGAAACAAAAAAGTGTGAAGTGATAATTTCCTCCGCTTTCCCAACTATCACACAAAACAAATAACAGTAAACATGCAAATGAATCAAGATAAAAAGATACAAACTCGTCCGTCCGCGTGTGTGTGTGTGTGTGTGTGTGTGTGTGTGTATTCATATGAAGGGAGTATTCGTAAAATCTTTCCTCCATTGTATATAATTATTCTCCTGGTTTAGAATGCGGAATTATTATATTAATCCCGGTGGAAATTTCATTAAGTTTCACTGTGGATGAAAAAAAAAAGGAGGAAAGAAAAAAAAAGAAAGCTGGCGGAGAGAGGAGAGAAAGAGAAGGAGAGGAGGAGAAAACAGGGATGGGGGATGGAGGGAGAGGAGGGAAGGGAGGCAGGAGGGAAGGAATGGCGAGAGAGAGAGAGAGAGAGAGAGAGAGAGAGAGAGAGAGAGAGAGACGGAGAGGAGGGGAGGGACTTGAAAAGGAAATAATGTTGAGAGAGAGAGAGAGAGAGAGAGAGAGAGAGAGAGAGAGAGAGAGAGCATCACGTCATATGATTCCCTAATGGGCAGACATAATGTGCATGGCGGTGCTGGGTTTGGTCTGGGTCCTCCCCCCCACTCCCCCCCACCGAACAGTGTTGCCAGATAAACACACACACACACACACACACGAGGAAGCCCACGCCGAGTTTTCTGCTCATACTCGGGGTCGTAAGATAGGATAAACGGGCGAGAAATAATAATAATAATAAGAAGAAGAAGAAGGAAAGAACAAGAATAAAAAGAATATGAATTAGGAGAAGAATTAGAATAAGATGATAAATAAGAAAAACGAAAAAGAAGGAATGAAAGTTTTATTTCGCCCTGAGACAGAGAAACTAAAATACACGCAGAAAATATAC
>NC_066535.1:10048404-10060904 GCF_024679095.1 Eriocheir sinensis | reverse complement strand
AGAAGGAGAGGCAGCAGAAACAGAATCAACACTGTCAATGTCGAAATCCTCTTCTTTCTTAACTATCACTTCTTCGTCCTTACCGGAGCAGAAAGATGAAGAAAAAGCTGGAGAGGAGACGCAACCAAAGGAAGAAGAGGAAAAAGAAAAGGAGGCATCAGGAACAGGTCCAGAGGGCGGGAAAGAATTCCCGTTCGTGAAATCCGGCTTCGAGACCTTGTCGATTTTAAACCTATTTCCAGCAACACACTCGCTGCTCCTGAACGCACCTTCCTGAATACCTTCCAGTCTCCCCTCGTTGTCTGTGTTGCTGTAAGAGTGTTCGGTAAAGACACAAGGCGGAGGTGCCGGAGATGAATCATGAGCGGTAGTCTTGTTATCGTCCAAATTCCGTTTCGCTGTGCTACGGTTTTGTGTCTTCCAGCCAGATTTTGAAGCGGAAGAAGTGGTCTTGGTGGTGGTAGAAGTTGATGGGAAAATCGTAGGGACAGCAAAAGCTTTCAGCCTCCTCAAGTTGTCTGCCCTTCTGTTTTCGTACTGCGTCTCTTCGAAGTGATCCTGGAGGGAAAAGAAACTTGTATCATTCACGTGTCTATTCTGTCAGTACTGTATTGTTGACAGCACAAAAATAAGTGACGTAAATATTTAGCAAGTCTTTAGTTTCATAAATACTTTTGTTATATTCTCTCTATATATATTTTGAATACAAATACATATAGTTTCGCATTTGAGATATAAATACCTAACTTTCTAAAAAAAAAGTCAAGTGACTAGTGAGTTTGAATTTAGACCAAAAAAATAATGATAACAATAAATAACAATCAATAACGAAAATATGAAGAAAAATAAAGGCAGGACAAAGAGAGAAAATGGTAATGATAATAATGGCAATCAGAAAGAAATTATTAGGACAAAATTAAAACAAAGAGGACAAAAGCAAGAAAACAAAAGGAGGATAAGGAGAGGAAAACAACAAAGATTAAACGACACCACAGCTTACCGTACACAAATAGGAGCTGTCCGTCGGCCTCCAGTTCCGTCTGTTGACTTTCTTCTCCCACTGCCTCCTCCTCTCGGGATCTCGCGGGAACCTGTGCAGGATCTTGCCCAATCCCGTATGATTGGAACACCCCATCGCCGCACAGCGCACCATCTTGAGCCCAGGAACGTTTAAAAGTAGCCGAACATTTGCAAGGAAGAACGTTTGCTTGAGGAACGTTTCTAAGGGGCAGTATGTTGATCAGGGAAACGCTTAAAAGGGGCGGAACGTTTGACGGGGGGGGGGGTGGGGGGTTAGAATGCTTGGCGGCGAGCGTGCGGGTCCGCCAACTTGCAGCTCTAGTACTGGGAGGAAAGGGGCGCGGCGCGGAGGCAAGATGGCTGCCGCGTCACGTGACTTTCTCTCCTCCTATCCGGGCGCGGGGTGACGCAGGTCCAATCGAAACTCGGTGTGCCTGCTCTCTCTCTCGCTCTCTCTCTCTCTCTCTCTCTCTCTCTCTCTCCACAGTAACAAGAATAGCATCCCAACAGCTCCCGCAGAGATAAGGGAGGGAGGGAGAGAAACAGGGAGGGAGGGAAGGAGACAGGGAGAGAAACAGGGAGGGAGGGAGAGAGAGACGCAGGTAGGGAGAGAAACATGAAGGGAGGGAAGAAGGGAGAGATGAGGATGGTGAGAAATATGAATAAAATAGGAAGAGAGGAATCGTTACTATGAGAGAGAGAGAGAGAGAGAGAGAGAGAGAGAGAGAGAGAGAGAGAGAGAGAGAGAGAGAGAGAGAGCAGACGAGAATTTCGATATCGGAAAAAAATAACGTAAAGAACGAAGGAGGAAAACGACAAACAGGAGGAGGAGAAGGAAGAAGAGAAAGAAGAGGAGGAAGTGGAGAAAGAGGAGAAGGAAAAAGCAGAGGAGGCACCCAGGAATCGTGTGGAAATGAAAGAGGAAAGAGGAGACGGAGGGGAGGGAGTGAGGGAGGGAGAAAGTGGGGGGTGGGAAGGGAGGGAGAGAGGGAAGGGAGGGAATGAAAAGAGAGAAAGGTGAAACGAGGAAAAAGAGATGGAGGAAGGGAGGTAAAGGTCAGGTATGTGTGTGTGTGTGTGTGTGTGTGTGTGTGTGTGTTCCTCTCTCGCCATCCATCCTAATCTCTCTCTCTCTGATAATGTAGCTGAAGAATTTCAAAGTTTGTGAAAGTAAAATTGGAAGAGAGAGAGAGAGAGAGAGAGAGAGAGAGAGAGAGAGAGAGAGAGAGAGAGAGAGAGAGATGCCCAAAGGAGATAAACAGGCCGTGGAAGACGAGGAGGAGGGGGTGGAAGAAGAGGAGGAGGAGGAGGAAGATGAGTCGGAGAAGGAGGAGGAAGAAGAAATAAGATACGAGAGGAGGAGGAGGAGGAGGGAATGGGAGGCGTAGATGGACGAAGAGCTGGTAGGAGAAGGAAGAGGAAAAGGAGGAAGAGGAGGAAGAAAAAGAGGAAGAGAAGGAAAAAGAGGAGGAGGAGGAGGAGGACTGCTGGACACCTGAGGACACACCTGGGTGACCTAATTAATCCTCGACATCTCCCCTGAGGGTTCGGGTTGCTGGGAGGACAGGTAAGGAGGGGGGAGGAGGGGGATGGGGGAAGGGGAGGGAGCAAGGGGGAGGGGGGTGCTCATAATAGAAAAGGGTGGAGGAAAGAATGGGATAAATAAGGCAAAAGATCAAATAAGGTAAGGGAGAAAGGGGGAAGGAGTGAAGGGAGAGGAGAAGGAGGGAGGGGGAGAAAAGGGGAAGGAGTGAAGGGAGAGGAGAGGGAGGGAGGGGGATTAAGGGAAGGGAGAGAAGTAGAGAAAAGGGAGGAGGATAGGGGTGGAGAATAGAGAGAGAGAGAGAGAGAGAGAGAGAGAGAGAGAGAGAGAGAGAGAGAGAGAGAGAATCGGTACAAAAGGAAATAAAAAAAACAATAAAAACAAATGGACAGAAATGTGAACCGTGAGGAAAAGGAAAAAAAAAAAGGTAAAAAAAAGAGGTGCGGGTCCGGATGAGAGAGAGAGAGAGAGAGAGAGAGAGAGAGAGAGAGAGAGAGAGAGAGAGAGATCCAGTGGTATGAAAATATAAAAAGCAAACAGGAGAATGAGATAAAATAAACAGAGAAGGAAAGAAGGGAGGAAGGAGGGAAGGAGAGAGAGAGGAAGTCGAGCATGAGAGAAGAAGGGAAGGAAAATAAAGATGGTGAAGCAGATGGGAAAGGTTTGGGAGGAGAGAAAAGGGCAAAGAAGGGGGAGGTAAGAAAGGAGACCAGAGAGAGGAAAGGAAAGAAGGAATAGGGAAGGAAAGGCAGAGAGGGACGAGATGATTTTTGAGAAGAGAGAAAATGTCGGAGAAAGATTTTGTAAGAAAGGAGAATAGAAAGAAGGAAGAAAGGGAGGAATAGGCAAGGACGGGAAGAGAGGGACGCGAGGAAGGTTTGGGGAGAGAGAAAAAATGCAAATAAAGGGGAGGCAAGAAAGAAAGAAGAAAGGAATAAGGAAAAAAGGAAAAGAGGGACAAGAGAAGGGAAAACAACCATAATATACAAAAAAACTAAGGTATATATGTTGAAGGGAAGACAGGAGGAAGGAATAAAGAGAAGTAGGAAAGGAAGGAGAGGGAAAAAGGACGAGAAAAGAAAAAAAACAATATAATTATGCAGAAGTAATAAGAAGCATGTGTTGAAGACAAGAAAAATAAGAGCAATAGTAGGGAAGGAAGAGAAGGAAGAAAGGAAGAGAAGGAAGAGAGGAAGAGAAGTAGTAGGGAAGAAAGAGAGGAAGAGAAGGAAGAGAGGAAGAGAAGTAGTAGGGAAGAAAGAGAGGAAGAGAAGGAAGAGAGGAAGAGAAGTAGTAGGGAAGGAAGAGAGGAAGAGAAGGAAGAAAGGAAGAGAAGTAGTAAGGAAGAAAGAGAGGAAGAGAAGGAAGAGAAGTAGTAGGGAAGAAAGAGAGGAAAAGAAGGAAGAGAGGAAGAGAAGTAGTAGGGAAGGAAGAGAGGGAAGAAAGGAAGAGAAGGAAGAGAGGAAGAGAAGTAGTAGGGAAGAAAGAGAGGAAGAGAAGGAAGAGAGGAAGAGCAGAAGTAGGGAAGCAAGAGAGGAAGAGAAGGAAGAGGAAGAGAAGTAGGGAAGGAAGAGAGGAAGAGAAGGAAGAAAGGAAGAGAAGTAGTAAGGAAGAAAGAGAGGAAGAGAAGGAAGAGAAGTAGTAGGGAAGAAAGAGAGGAAAACAAGGAAGAGAGGAAGAGAAGTAGTAGGGAAGGAAGAGAGGCAGAGAAGGAAGAAAGGAAGAGAAGTAGTAGGGAAGGCAGAGAGGAAGAGAAGGAAGAAAGGAAGAGAAGGAAGAGAAGGGAGGGAGGAAAGAAGGAAGAAAGGAAGAGAAGGAAGAGAAGGGAGGAAGGAAAGAAGGAAGAGAGAAGAGGAATGTTTATTTTTTTTACTCCTGTCTCTACTCCACTTTCCTTCCCTCCTCCTCTTCTGATCTTCTTTACAAATATCCTCCTTCGTCTTCTTTACTCTCCTCCTCCTCTTCCTCCTCCTCCATGCATTCCTTCTTTCTTTTTCCCAACCTCCCTGCCTCTCCCTCCTCCCTCCTCCCTTCTCCCATTCTCTCTACCTCTCCCTCCTATTCATCCCTCCCTCCTTTCCTCCCTCTGCTCCCCTGACAGGCGTTATCCTGAGATATTGTTACACGAGAGAGAGAGAGAGAGAGAGAGAGAGAGAGAGAGAGAGAGAGAGAGAGAGAGAGAGAGAATTGGGTGTTTGGTGGATTAGAGGGATGGAGGGAGGGAAGAGAGAGAGAGAGAGAGAGAGAGAGAGAGAGAGAGATGGGAAAAGAAAGTTATATTTAGGGAAAGAAAGCGAAGAAAAGGAGAGGTTGAAAGATTAGTTAGAAGGTAAATAAGAAGTTATGAGATGGACGAGGACGAGGAGGAGGACAACGAGAAAGAGGAAAAAGAAAGAGAGGAACAACCGAGAGGAAGGATAAGAAAGCACAAGGGAAGAGGAGGAAGGAAGGAAGGAAGGGATGCGAAGCGGAATAAGAATAAGGGAAAAGGATCAGAGAAGAGGAAGGAGGAAAGAGCGAAGGAAGGATGAGAAGAGGAAGAGGAATAAACGAGAGGAAGGATAAGGAAGCACAAGGGAAGAGGAGGAAGGAAGGAAGGAAGAAGGGATGCGAAGAGGAACAAGAATAAGGGAGAAGGATCAGAGAAGGGGAAGGAGGAAAGAGAGAAGGATGAGAATAGGAAGAGGAATAAACGAGAGGAAGGATAAGGAAGCACAAGGGAAGAGGAGGAAGGAAGGAAGAAGGGATGCGAAGAGAAACAAGAATAAGGGAGAAGGATCAGAGAAGAGGAAGGAGGAAAGAGAGAAGAAAGGATGGGATGAGAAGAGGAAGAGGAGTAAACGAGAGGAGGGATGGACACGCGAAAAGAGGAAGAAGGATGGAAGGATGGATAAAAAAGGTGGAAGAGGGAAAGGAAGAAAATCAACAACATAAAAACTAGAAAATACACAAAACATAAACACTAGAATACCAAAAACAGCAACCTTCCTTAACAAACAATTACGCAAAAATATACAAAAAAAGAAAGACCCAAGAAATATATTCACTACAATTATTATTACAACAACAACAATAACAACAAACAATTACAATCCTTCCTTAACGAACAATAACGCAAAAATATATATAAAAGAAAGACCCAAGAATCAATTACAGTCCCTAAACAAATAATCCCCATTACTATCCCATCTTTAACATATAGGTAAGAACTATTCATTTATTTTATCTATTATTTATTATGTGAAGGTGAACATAACGAAATGGAAAACCTCAACTATGCACCGGACAGACAAATAAAGTAGTTTTAAAGTAAAGTAAGAGGAAGCCCCCAGTTTGTCCGATCGAGTATTGGAGGAAGAGAAAAAGGAGGAGGAGGAGGTGGAGGAGGAGGAGGTGAAGAGGCAAAAAGGTCAGAGTGGATAAAGGAGAGGGTGCTAAGGAGAAGAGAGAGCGAGGGAGACAAGAAAGGCAAGAGGAAGGGAGAGAAGAGAGAGAAGAGTTTTTACGAAGGGAGATGGAGGGATGGGAGGAAGGAAAATCAGAGGAGGAGGAGGAAAGGGGGGTGAATAAGGTGTATTTAAAGAGTTGCAAGGAGGGGAGGAAGAAAGAAACTGAATGAGGAGGCAAGGAAGAGGGGGAGAAGAGGGGAGTAGGGGAGGAAGAGACGGAAGGGAGGGAGCAAATGATGAGGGGAGGAAAGATAGGAGGGAAGCACCCAATGAGATGTTTGTTGGAGGGAAGAGGAAGAGGAGGAGGAGGAGGAGGAGGAGGAGGAAGAAGAAGAGGAGGAGGAAGGAGGAGGAGGGGAGAGAAGGATGGGGGAGACGTTAAGTAGATTTAGGGATGAGAGAGAGAGAGAGAGAGAGAGAGAGAGAGAGAGAGAGAGAGAGAGAGAGAGAGAGTTGAGAATGGCAAATGGCAAAAAAAGAGGAGGAAGAGGAGGAGGAGGAGACGGAGGAGGAGGAAGAGGAGGAGGAGGACAAAATTATCATAGACGCAGAAAATGAGGGGATTGAAAGGGAGGGAGGGAGGGAGGAGGAGGAGGAAGACGTTGGTGATGAAGAGAGAAAAAAGGGAGAAGAAAGAATGGAGGAGAGGGAAGAGGAAGGAAATACTTAGGTGGAGGAAATATATTGGTCAGACAAAGAGAGGAGGAAAGGAAGAGAAAAAGTGGAGGGAGGAGGAGGAGGAGGAGGAAGAGGAGAAGGGTGGGGGGGAGGAGGCAGAAGAGAAAGGGCGTAGAAAAAATGAAGAAAGGAAATAAAATGTGTGTGTGTGTGTGTGTGTGTGTGTGTGTGTGTGTGAGAGAGAGAGAGAGAGAGAGAGAGAGAGAGAGAGAGAGAGAGGATTAAAATGAAACGAATATTATAATTAGTGTCAGTCCATCAACTCGACACCTCTAGCTCCTCCTTCTCTTCCTCCTCCTCCTCTTCTTCTTCCTTCTCCTCCTCCTCCTCCTGGCAGCCTACTTAATCCTCCGCCAGTGCAGTTCCCAGATTGAATTTCGCTATTAATTATCAATCCTGCTCCTTTCTCCTCCTCCTCCTCCCTTCCTTCCCTCCATTACCCTCTTCCTTCCCTCTTTCTCTCTCTCTTCCCTCACCCTTCCTGTCTCGGGTATTAGTGGTAAAGCTTAAAGTAATGTAAAGAAAAGAAAGGGCATCGTTATGTTCGTTGATGTTCACAATAATAATAATAATAATAATAATAATAAGAAGAAGAAGAAGAAGAAAAAGAAAACGTGTGTGTGTGTGTGTGTGTGTGTGTGTGTTTGCTACGTCTGCAAAATTAATGTTGTTGCTCAGTATTACAAGCCAGGAGGAGGAGGAGGGGGAGAAAGAGGAGAAGAAGAGGAGGAGGAGGAGGAGGAAGGGTGTTATTATTATTAAGGGTTGCGGGGTGACTGCTCGATACACACACACACACACACACACACACACACTTTCACCTTCAACATTATAAAGGATAACAACGAGTGATAAGAATAAGAATAACAATAATAATAAAAAACTAAAATAATAATAATAATAATAATAATAATAATAATAATAATAATAATAATAATAATAATAATAATAACAGGTAACAGTATTTACTCTATTCCAATGAGCTAGCTTGCTTACCCTAACCTAACTTAACCTAACCAAGTCTAGCCAAATTTAACCTAACCAAACCTAGTCTAGCCCAATTTAACCTGACCAAGCCTAGTCTAGCCCAATTTAACCTAACCAAACCTAGTCTAGCCCAATTTAACCTAACCAAACCTAGTCTAGCCCAATTTAACCTAACCAAACCTAGTCTAGCCCAATTTAACCTAACCAAACCTAGTCTAGCCCAATTTAACCTAACCAAACCTAGTCTAGCCAAATCTACATAAACCAAAAACCGTCTAGCCTTACCTAACCTAGTCTACGCTGACCTAGCCTAGCCTAGCTTGGTCTAACTCCGTCTAGCCTGGCCTACCTTCCCTAGCCAGCCAGCGCGCCTGTCAGTCCTCGCCAATCAAAGTATTACTCCACGGAAGCCTCTGTCAATATTCACTCAAACGGGGTCCAGAGTGTAGGAGGAGGAGGAGGAGGAGTGGAGGGAAGGAGGGATGGAGGGAGAGTTCGCTGTACCGGGGTTGGGACAGCGAGCATTGGGGCCGCGTCCGAATCGCCTCCGTTTTGCCTTCCTCTTTAATACCTTCCTCCACACATTACATTTTTACTCCCTTACTTTAACCAGACACAGAAAAACCACTTACTCTTACTCTCTTTTTTCTGTCATTATCTTCCTGTCTATTGAGGATAATGGATATGATAAATAGGGTCAGGGAGTGGAGTTGAAGCCTTTACAGTTTCCTCAAGCCGGTTCCCGCAGCCCAGCCTTCGGACGCGGCCTCAACGCAACGCAAATCATCGGCTAAATTAATATTTTTATCCGCTACTCGTGTTGGTAGCGCTCTTGTTGTTATTGTTGTTGTTGTTGTTGTTTGGATCTTCGTCTAGGTTAACTACTTCTTTCCTGCTCTCTCTCTCTCTCTCTCTCTCTCTCTCTCCGAACTTCCCTTCATAATTTTCTCTTCCAGTTTTCCTCTCTGCAAACTTCCATAATTTTCTCTTCCAGTCTCTCTCTCTCTCTCTCTCTCTCTCTCTCTTCAAACAGGGTTAATCGGATTTTGTCTCTTGAGATAAACACAACACGTTAACAAAAGTACTCTCTCTCTCTCTCTCTCTCTCTCTCTCTCTCTCTCTCTCTCTCCATCCATTCCCCCTTTCCCTTCCTTTCTCCCATTCGATTTTCTTCCTCTTTCGCCTCTTCCTTACTTTACCTCTCCTCCCCTTTATAAAATCTATCATCCATTCTCTCTCTCTCTCTCTCTCTCTCTCTCTCTCTCTCTCTCTGCTAATACCCCCGGCCTATCATAGGAAATATCAAGCTGTTATTTATCTGTTCCCTGGTCATTTCGGAGCTAATTAAAACCCCGTTAACATTTATGTGTGACCCAGGTCGGTGCAGTGACCAGATGGGGGGAGGAGGAGGAGGAGGGGAAACAAAGGGAGAGAGAGGGAAGGGAAAGGAGAGGGGAAGGGTAGGAAAGGATGGGGGAGGGAGGATAGAGGTGGGTGTTAAAGGGGATGAGTTTGTGTGTGTGTGTGTGTGAGAGAGAGAGAGAGAGAGAGAGAGAGAGAGAGAGAGAGAGAGAGAGAGAGAGAGAGAGAGAGAGAGAGAGAGAGAGAGAGAGAGAGAGAGAGAGAGAGGGAGGGGGGGGTAGACTGCGAAAGAGGAAGGAAAAGTAGAAATGAGTGAAAATTTTTACAAAGGGAAAGAAAGAAACGAAGGGAAAGGATGGGAAGGAAAAAAAATAGTAATGGGAGCTAAAGAAAGAGTGGAAAGGAAGGAAAATAAAGAGGAAACGAAGATGGAAGAGGAGAAAAAGGAAGAAAGAAATGAAGTAAGCGAGGGAATGAAATGCCAGCCAGCCAGCCAGCCAGTCAGTCAGTCAGTCAATCAATTAATTAGTCAGTAAGTCAGGCAGAGAGAGAGAGAGAGAGAGAGAGAGAGAGAGAGAGAGAGTTGGGAGGGGAAACAAAAAAGAAGACACAAGCTCGGAAAAACATTCTTACCCAACCTGACACACACACACGCACACACACACACACAAAGAGGAAGCAACGTGTATTTATGCCTTGCTGTCTCCTCCCTTGCAAGCTTTGTCCAACAGATACACAAACACACACACAAACAAACAAACACACATGCACACACTAACTCCGAAAAAACACAACATAGAAGAAGAAAGCAAAAAAGGAACAGTGAGAGAGAGAGAGAGAGAGAGAGAGAGAGAGAGAGAGAGAGAGAGAGAGAGAGAGAGAGAGAGAGAGAGTACAAAGATATCGTGAAAACATAAGAAATCAGAGAGAGAGAAAAAAGCCGTGTATATTCAAGGGTTATATTATTAAGAAGGTAATATAAGGAAGGTCACGTTCTTATATATATTTTCTTATGAAGTTAATCCTTTTATTCCCTGCTGCAGCTTCGGAGAGAGAGAGAGAGAGAGAGAGAGAGAGAGAGAGAGAGAGAGAGAGAGAGAGAGAAATGAGACCACTCCAGCATTATCTTCAAAGGAACGAAGAAAGAAAAAAAGTTAAAAGAAAAAAAAAACTGCAAGGAAGGGGACACACACACACACACACACACACACACACACACACACACACACACACACACACACGCACACAGACTGAAACTGTTAACCTTTTTGTAAAGAGAAATATTGTTTACATGTGGCTTATCTAGCGATTATACAACAACAACAACAACAACAACAACAACAACACTAATAATAATAATAATAATAATAATAATAATAATAATAATAATAATAATAATAATAATAATAATAATAATAATGACACGTCGATAAATTGTTTCCTTTGTCATCTTCTCTGCAAAGGGATTTATAATTACATTGTTTTCTTTCATATTTGTAATTGTCTTGTATTATTAAAAGTTCACCCCTCCCCTTCTCACCTCTCTCTCTCTCTCTCTCTCTCTCTGTTGAGGTGAGGGGAGCAAAATGAAGGGAAGAAGGAAGATAAGGCAAAGGAAGGTTAAGTAAGGTAGGGAGGATGAGGAGGAATAGAAAAATGAGATGTAATATGGAAGCAGGACGAATGTAAGGTAAGGCAAGGTAAGGCGAGGTAAAGTAAGGTAAGGCAAGGTAAGGCGAGGTGAAGTAAGGTAAGGAACATGAGGAGGGGGAGGAAAAAAAATAGGTGATTCATGTCTGTCCTAATAGAGTAAAGGGAAGGTAAGTATGAAAGGTAGAGAAGAAGGGAAGGGAAGGGAACTCAAAGGTAAGGATGAATCGAAGAGAGAATAAAAGGAAAAATATGTCAGTCTTAAATATAGTAAAGCAAAAGGAAGGTAAGGAAGATTGTAGGAAAGTAAGGAGAGGGAAGGAAAGGGATGGGAAGGGAAGGGAACACAGGAATAAGGAAGACAAGGAGGAGAGGAAAATGGGAGAAATATGTCAGCGAAAGGAAGGAAAGGGAAGGGAAGGGAAAGGAACCCAGGAATAAGGAAGAAAAGGAGAAGAAAATGGGAGAAATATGTCAGCGAAAGGAAGGAAAGGGAAGGGAAGGGAAAGGAGCCCAGGAATAGGGAAGAAAAGGAGAATAAAATGGGAGAAATATGTCCGTTTAAATATGGAAGCGAAAAGAGGGAAAGGGAAGAGAAAGGAAGAGAATACAGGAATAAGGAAGAAAAGGAGATGAAAATGGGAGAAATGTGTCAGTATAAATACAGTATAGCGAAAGTAAGGAAAGGGAAAGGAAGTGAAGGAAAGGGAACCCAGGCAGGAGGAAGAAAATGAGGAGAAAGTCGGAGAAATGTCAGTTTAAATATGGTAGCGAAAGGAAGGAAAGGGAAGGGAAGGGAACACAGGAATAAAGAAGAAAAGTAGGAGAAAGTCGGAGAGATATGGCAGTTTAAATCTTGTAGCAAAAGGAAGGAAAGGAGAAAGGAGGTAGGAGAAGAGAATGGGAAAACCGCGGTAGGGATGAAGATGAAGACGAGGAAAAAGGAAAAATATGTAGAGCTTAAATGATAGGAAAAAAGAAAGTAAGATAAAGATACACAGAAGTAGGGACACACAAGGAGGAGTAAAATCAGATAGGGAGCAGAAGGAGGAATAGGAGGAGGAGGAAAAGCGGATATTGAATAAGGACACACACACACACACACACACACACACACACACACACACAGTTTCCCTTCAGTCACTCCTTCTATTCCTACTTCCTGGTCAGTGTTTGAATTCAAGTAGCAAGGCGATTGATGATGCTCCCTCCCCCCCTCTTCCTCTTCCTCCTCCTCTTCCTCTTCCTCCTCCTCTTCTTCACCTTAGAGAACCAAATACTTGAATGAAACGGAGGAACAGTGAGTGACTTCTTTGTGACCATGGGCTTCGTTTTCTTTCCTTCTATTTCATTTTTTCTCTATCTCTCCTCTTTCCTCTTCTCTTTTTTCTTCTATTTTTTTCTCTATCTCTTCTTTCCTCTTCTATTTTCTTCTTTTCTTCAATAACTTATTTTTTCTTCAATTTCCTCTACCGATTTTTTTCTCCACTTTATTTTTCTGTCCTTCCTTCTTTCTTCTTCTTTGTCTTCTTTACTTCCGTGTCCTCTTTTTTTTTCTTCCTTTTATTGTGTGGTTTTCTTGCTTCTTTTAATCCACCATCTTCCTCTTTCCTCTTCTTTTATTCCTCAAGTTATTTTTTCTTAGTTTCCTTTTCTATGGACATTTTGCTTCTCTTTTCTTTATCTCATTTTTTTTGTTCCCTTATTTCTTCTGATACTTTCTCCTATTTCCTTATCTTCCTCTTTCTTCTTTTTTTTTTTGCTTTTCTTCTTCAACTTACTTAATCTCTCTTATCTTTTATCTTACCTTT
>NC_066535.1:9958404-10043404 GCF_024679095.1 Eriocheir sinensis | reverse complement strand
TTCTTTATCATTTCTCCTCCTCCTTATTCTTTTTTTTTTTTCGTCGTCTTCTTCCTCCTCCTCCTCTTCCTCCTCCTTATTCTTTTATTTGTGTCTTCTTCCTCCTCCTCCTCCTACACTAACATTTTTTTTTACCATTTCTTCTCCTTATTCTTCTTTTTCGTCGTCTTCCTCCTCCTCCTCCTCCTCCTACTCCACTTCAACAGCATTATCGTTCTCCATAATTTCTTCCTCCTCCTCCTCCTCCACTTTTTTTTTTCTTCTTTCTCCTCCTCCTCCTCCATCACCAACGCCATAAACTCCACCCCCCTTTTATTTTCTTCTCCTATTCCTCCTCCTCCTCCTCTTCCTCCACTCCACCCAAATCTTTATTCCCTATTCTTCCTTCCTTCCTCTTCTTCCTTCTCTTCCTCCTACACTCCACCCAAACTTCCATTCCCTATCTTTCCTTCCTTCTTCTCCCTTGCTATTCTTCCTTCTCCTCCACCTCCTTCGTTCCACCCAGACCTTCATTTTTCCTTTCCTCCTCTTCTTCCTTTGCCATTCCTCCTTCTCCTCTTCTTCTTCTTCCTCCTCCTCCTCCTCCTCCTCCTACGCCATTACCAACACATATGGCAAAGAAAAATACACAATAGAATCTTGCACACTCACACACACGGAAAAAATGACATTTGTACACACAGCAACACACGTATGAAAAAAAAATTGAGTTTACAGAGAGAGAGAGAGAGAGAGAGAGAGAGAGAGCATTAAATAGAGAAAAAGAGGAAATATGTGCCGACAATTTAGGTCGTGCTGTGTGTGTGTGTGTGTGTGTGTGTGTGTGTGTTACCATGTAGGTCAAACACACACACACACACACACACACGCACACGAAATTATTTAACTATTAGAGAGCAAAGAAAAACAAACAAGCAGAGAGAGAGAGAGAGAGAGAGAGAGAGAGAGAGAGAGAACTCACCATCCTGTACAATCCCACGATAAAAGAAAAGAAAAAAAAAGTGAGGCGGAGGAGGAAGAAAGAGCAAAAAACACACACACACACACACACACACACACAGAGAGAGAGAGAGAGAGAGAGAGAGAGAGAGAGAGAGAGAGAGAGGTGCAGCCTATTAGCATTTAATTGTCCTAAACGCTTATTGGTTGCCGTTAACCCCATTATGCAGGCTGTGTGTTATTGTCTGGGTGGTGGTGGAGGTGGTGGAGTGGTGGTGGTGGTGGTGATGATAGTGGTGAGAGAGGGGGTGTTCTAGTGGTGACGGTGGTGGTGAAAAGGGGGGAGGGGTAGTGGTGGTGGTGGTGGTGGTAGTGGAGGTGGTAATAGGGGGGGGGGTCTAGTAGTAGTGGAGGTGGAGGTGGAGGTGGTGGTGGTGGTGTTATTGAAGAGTAAAAAGAAAAAAACCCTGTGTGTGTGTGTGTGTGTGTGTGTGTGTGTGTGTGAGAGAGAGAGAGAGAGAGAGAGAGAGAGAGAGAGAGAGCAGACTGGTCCAATTATATTTATGCTCTTGTAAAGGGAGAAAAAAATAAGGGGAGAGAGAGAGAGAGAGAGAGAGAGAGAGAGAGAGAGAGAGAGAGAGAGAGACTAAAAACATCACTCATAACTTCAAGGCTGAATTATAAAAGGACAACAACAACAACAGCAACAACAATGGAGACTGATAGAAGAAGAAGAAGAAGAAGGAGGAGGAGGAGGAGGAATGTTTTTTTTTTCTACTTCAATCTAACAAAAAAAAAAAAAGTGTGGCGAATATCCAATCTTCTGATAAAATTTCTCTCCATCTTTTTTTTCCTTCACTCCATTTTTTTCATTTTTATTATTTCCTTTATTTACTCCAATTTCTTCCCATCTTTATTATCTTCCTCCTTTACTCTCCCATTTCTCTCCATTATTTTTCCTCTTTATTCTCCCACTTATTTACTTCTTTATTATTTTACTCTTTTACTCTTCCATTTTTATTTTCTTTCTCCTTTACTCTCCCATTTCTCTCCATCTTCATTATTTTTCCTCTTTATTCTCCCATTTATTTACTTCTTTATTATTTTCCTCTTTTACTCTCTTCCATTTTTATTTTCTTTCTCCTTTACTCTCCCAATTCTTTCCATCTTTATGATTTTCTTTATCCTCTTATTTGTCTTTATTTTTTTCCTTCTTTACACTTCCATTTCTTCCCATCTTTATTTTGCTCTTTTTTTAACACTCCTTCATTTCTTTCTATATTTTTTTCTTTCCTTCTTCCTCTTTTTCTTTTTTTTTTCTTTTAACATTTCCTTTTTTCTCTCTTCCTGTTGTTTCTTTGTCCTTTCTGTGCTTTTTTTTTCTCTCTCTCCCTCCTCCTTTTCTTCTTCACTGCTTTCCTTTTGTCCTTTAATCTTTTCCTTTTCCTTCTTTTTCTCTATTCCTCTTTTCTTTCTGTTCTTTTTCTTGTTCTCCTTCTTTTCTGTTATTCTTGCTCTTCCTCCTCCTCCTCCTCCTTTCAATTTTACTGTTCTTTTGTCTTTTGTTCTCCTTCTTCTTCTTCTCCTTCTTCTTCTTCTTCTTCTTCTTCTTTTTTCCCCTTTTCCTCTTCACTGTTGTTCTTTTGTTCCTTCTTCTCTTATTTTTCTTGCTCTCCTTCCTCTTTCTTTTCTCCACGTTCCTTTGTTCTCTCTCTCTCTCTCTCTCTCTCTCTCTGAACACCTTCAAAATATATCGCTAGTTTTATCTCTTCTTGTCTCTCCTTATTCCTCCACTTTTATTTTCCTTCTTCTCTTCCTCCTCCTTTCTTCTTTTTTTTCTTCTTTTTTTCCTTGTCTTCTGTCCGCCCACAAATGTCACCAAGCATGTTTATTTTTTTTTCTTTGTCGCATATTTCTTATCTCCCCCTCCTCCTCCTCCTCCTCTTATCCTTATTATTTCTTCCGTCTCCTCCTCCTCCTATTCCTCCTTCCCTTATCATTTCTTCTTCTTCCTCCTCCTCCTTCTCCTCCTTCTCCTCCTCCTCCTCCTCTTATCCTTATTATTTCTTTCGTCTCCTCCTCCTCCTATTCCTCCTTCCCTTATCATTTCTTCTTCTTCCTCCTCCTCCTTCTCCTCCTTCTCCTCCTCCTCCACATTCTTCGAAGATATAACAACGCATAACTCACAACAGCCTTTCATTTCTGCGTATGTCATTTCTCTTCCTTTCCTCCTTCCTCTTTTAATCTTTTCCTCCTCTTCCTTCTCCTCCTCCTCCTTCTCTTCTTGGCCTTTTGCTCTGAACACACACACACACACACACACACACACACACACACACACATTTTTTTTTTTTGGGTTCATTTTCCTGTAGTCATCTTTCATCCTTCCACCCTCCTCCTCCTCCTTCTCTTCCTTCCTTCCTCCTTCATTCTTCCTTCTTACGACTTCTCTCTCCTTTATTTCTTTCCTCTTTAATGTTCTATTCGACCCAATCTATACTTCCCTTCATGTTATTTATTCTCTCTTCTTCCCTTCTTCCTCCCATCCTCTCCTTTCCTTATTCCTTCCTTCGTCTTTCTTTACTGCTCTCTTCCTTTCTATACTATTTGCGTACTCTTTCCCTTCTTCCTTTCATCTTCTTCCCTTCTTCCTTCATTTATCTTTCTTTACTGCTCTCTTCCTTTCTATTTGCGTACTCTTTCCCTTCTTCCTTCCTTCCCCCTCCTTCCCTTATTCCTTCATTCATCTTTCTTAACTGCGCTCTTCCTTTCTATACTATTTGCGTACTCTTTCCCTTCTTCCTTTCATCTTCTTCCCTTCTTCCTTCATTTATCTTTCTTTACTGCTCTCTTCCTTTCTATTTGCGTACTCTTTCCCTTCTTCCTTCCTTCCCCCTCCTTCCCTTATTCCTTCCTTCATCTTTCTTAACTGCTCTCTTCCTTTCTATTTGCGTACTCTTTCCCCTTCTTCCTTCCTTCCCCCTCCTTCCCTTATTCCTTCCTTCATCTTTCTTTACCGCTCTCTTCCTTTCTATTTTATTCGCGTACTCTTTCCTCTTCTTCTTCCTTCCTTCCTTTCTCTCTTATTTTTCATCAACGCTTCATTTCCTTATTCCCTTCCTCCTTTCCTTCCTTCCTTCCTTCCCCCTCCTTCCCTTCTCTCTCATTTTGAATCCACGCTTCATTCCATTATTTCCTTCCTCACCCCTTCTTTACTTCCCCCTTTCTTTACTCCCTCATAAACTATCCTTGCTCTTCCTTCACGCATTATTCTTCACATTTTCTTCTCAATTTTCCCTTTCCTCTCTCCTTCGTTTCTTTCCCTCTTCTTTCCTTCCTTCCTTCAGTGTTTGTTGGTCTTCCTCCTCCGTCCCTGAACCACTAAAATTGTGTGTGTGTATGTGTTTGTGTGTGTGTGTGTGTGTGTGTTGTAACCTTGACTGACTGGCCTCTTAAAAGTTAAATTTGTAGAGTTACAACAACAAAAACAATAATAATAATAATGATACTAACAACAACAACAACAACAACAACAACAACAACAGCAACAAGACACTGAAGCCACAAATAACACCCATTAATCAACCTTTCTCCTCCTCCTCCTCCTCCTCTTCCCTTCTCCTTTACCTCCTCCTCCTCCTCCCACTATCACCACTATCGAACTACAACTATTCACTCCTCCTCCTCCTCCTCCTCCTCCTCCTCCTCCTCCTCTTACCCCTCTTTCATCCACTCAGTGTGTTAGCTTGGAACAAATATTCGTGCCTGAGAGAGAGAGAGAGAGAGAGAGAGAGAGAGAGAGAGAGAGAGAGAGAGAGAGAGAGAGAGAGAGAGAGAATAAAATACAATTCGTATCGTCCCTTGAAACTTTATAATCATAAACGAGAGAGAGAGAGAGAGAGAGAGAGAGAGAGAGAGAGAGAGAGAGAGAGAGAGAGAAAATAGCATACATAGTCTCCCGTACCCTTGAATTAATCACATTCGAGAGAGAGAGAGAGAGAGAGAGAGAGAGAGAGAGAGAGAGAGAGAGAGAGAGAGAGAGAGACGATCACAGCCAAGAAGGATCTGCCAACCACACCATTAATTTACAGGCGTTAAATGAGAACTGGAGGAGGAGGAGGAGGAGGAGGAGGGAAGAAAGGAGGAGGAGGAGGAGGAGGAGAAGGCTGTGGCTGACGGGGTTCTGTAAGGGGGAGTGAAAGAAAAGAGGGAGAGATGGAGGAGAAAGAAGGAAGAGGAAAACCACGAAGAAATGAAGACAAATGGAGAGAGAGATGAAGAGAAATGGGAAATGAAGGAGAAAAGGGTGAAAACGAACGAAAATGTGAGGAAAGCGTTTGGAGGAGGAGGAGGAGGAGGAGGAGAGCGGGACAAAGAGAGCATGGATGAAGGAATATCAGAGAAAGAATATCCAAGCTGATGTGCTTTAAGATGAATGCGTGATGAAGCAGCTCTCTCTCTCTCTCTCTCTCTCTCTCTCTCTCTCGTAGCAGTTGCCAACGAGAAATTGAAGTGTGTTAAGAGTTCAATGGGAGAAGGAGGAGGAGGAGGAGGAGAAGGACAAAGAAGATAAAGTATTTGGGAAGAATCGAACGCGGACAGAGAGAGAGAGAGAGAGAGAGAGAGAGAGAGAGAGAGAGACTGATAAGGGGACATCAAGTAACAACAGTGTGTGATCTGAGAGAGAGAGAGAGAGAGAGAGAGAGAGAGAGAGAGAGAGAGAGAGAGAATGTGTATGAGAGTTGGTTACGCCCCTCTCTCTCTCTCTCTCTCTCTCTCTCTCTCTCTCTCAGTAAACAATTTCCATCATTCTTTCCCTTCGCCACAAATTACTCGGTCCCGCCCTCCTCCCTCTACCTCCTCCTCCTCCTCCTCCTCCCTTTTATTTCTTCCTGTCCTCCCTCCCTTCATTTCTACTTTTCCTCTTGCTTTCTTTTTTCCTTCGTTTCGTTCTTCCTCTTCCTTTTTTTATATTTCAGGTCTTTATTTGTTTCCTTTTATTCTTCCTTTTCTTATTACTCATTTATTAATTTCTCTTTTTTACTCTCTAACATTCCTTCCTCTGCCTCCATTTCTTCATCTATTCACTTCTTTTTCTATATGTTTTTTCTCTATTTTCTATCTCCTTCTCCAGTCATTCTTTCCATTCCTCCTTTTCTTAGTCTTCATTTATCTTTAAACTCTCTAACATTTCCTTTTCTGCTTCCCTTTTTTCTCTTCCTCTTTTCATCCTCTTTCTGTTATTTTCTCTCTTCTATTTTCTTCTTTGGTTATTCTTCCGTTCCTTCTTTTCTTAGTATTAATTTCTCAACTCTCTAATATTTCTTTTTGTCTCTTTTTCTTCTTTTCCTCTTTTCATCCTCTTTCTGATATTTTCTCTCTTCTACTTCCTTCTTCGGTCATTCTTCCATTCCTCCTTTTCTTAGAATTCATTTCTCAACTCTCTAATATTTCTTTTTGTCTCCTTTTCTTCTTTTCCTCTTTTTATCCTTTTTCTGATATTTTCTCTCTTCTATTTCCTTCTTCGGTCATACTTCCTCCTTTTCTCAGTATTCATTTCTCTTTTAACTCTCCAACATTTCTTTTTCTGCTTCCTTTTCTTCTCTTCCTCTTTTCATCCTTTATCCGATTTTATTTTGTCTCCCCTTTTTATCTCCTTGTTCGGTGTTCTCTTTTACATTTTATTCTTTCTAAACATTTTTTTTCTGCTTTTTCTTCCTTTCTCTGTTTGTTTTCCTTCCTCCTCCTCCTTCTTCCTCACTCCCTTCACCTTGTCCTCCTTTTTCCCCATCTTTACCTAATCTTCCCCTCCCTTTATTTATACCTCCTCCTCCTCTCCTCCTCTTTCTCCCTTTTTACCTTGTCCTCCTTCCCTCCCTCTCTCCCTCCTCTTACCTGCCCCTTCCCTCCTCCATCTTCACCTGCCGTTTCCTTCTCTCTCTCTCTCTCTCAACACCTACTTGTGTAATAGACTGTGTGTGTGTGTGTGTGTGTGTACAGAGAGAGAGAGAGAGAGAGAGAGAGAGAGAGAGAGAGAGAGAGAGAGAGAGAGAGAGAGTTACATAACCATAGATTTTAATGTAAGATAAGATAGTCTGATGAAGTGATTGATCAATACAAAGAAAATAATAATAATAATAATAATAATAATAATAATAATAATAATAATAATAATAAAACTATGACCAACAAACTAACTTACAAACATTTCGATCGTATCAACTCTCCCTTCCCCTACCCCCCTCTCCTTTATTCCCTCTTCCCCCTTCTTCCCCTCACTTCCCTTTCCCCTCCCTATCGCTCTATCCCCTCCTTCTCCTCTTCTTTCTCTCCACCCCTCCACCTCCTCCTCCCCCATCCTTCCCCTCTTCCCTCTCCCCCTTCCCCCCATTCCCTTACCCCTGCCTCCCCCTCTTCCTCTCACTATCCTTCCTATTCTCTCCTTCTCTCTCCCCTATTCGCCTTTCCCTCTTTTTCTACTCAACAGCCATACTATTTTTTCTCAAAGCTCATCATTCCCTTCCCCTTCTCCCCCTTTTCCTCTATATTCTCCCTCCTCTTCCCCATTTTCCCTTCCTTTCTCTCCTTATTAACACCCATACCAGCTACTCCTCCCCCTCTCCTCCTCGCCCCCCTCCCCCATTCCTACCCCTGCCCTCCCTCCTCCCTTCCCCCCTTCCAGGTATCCGTGTCATGTGGTAATTATCTTGAAGCGCGAGAACTCTTCCTCATGAATATTAAATTATTTTTGGCCCTCCTCCTCCTCCTCCTCCTCCTCCTTCTTCGCCTCCGCCTTCCCCCAAACAAAAATAGTTGAGGCATGATTTGTTCTGATGGACGGCTATGAGGAGGAGGAGGAGGAGGAGGAGGAGGAGGATAATAAGAAAAAGTGTAAAGATGAGGAATGCAAGAGATGGGAAAGAGAAGGAATAGAACAGGAAAATGCGGTTAGGGAAGTGAAGAAGACTATAGCAAAGAAGAACAAGAAGAAAGGAAGTGAAGAGAAGGAGGAGGAGGAGGAGGAGGAGGATAGAAAGAAAGTGTGTAGATGAGGAATGCAAGAGATGGGAAAGAGAAGGAATAAAAGAATGTGGTAAGAGAAATAAAAAAGAATGTGGCAAAGAAGAAGAACGAGAATAAAGCAAAAGGAGGTTAAGAGGAAGAGGAGGAGGAGGAGGAGGAGGAGGAGTTGAAGGAAGAGGAGGTGGAGGTGGAAGAAAAAAGGAGAATAACAACAAAAAGGATGTGGCAAAGAAGAACAAGAAGAAAGGAAGTGAAAATTAGGAGGAGAAGGAGGAGGAGGAGGAAGAGGATAGAAAGAAAAACTGTGGAGATGAGAAATGCAAAAAATGGGAAAGAGAAGGAACAGAATAGAAGAATGCGATGAGAGAAATGAAGAAGAATGTAGGAAAGAAGAACAACAAGAAGAAGTGAAGAGAAAGAGGAAGGGATAAAAGTGTAAAGATGGGGAATCCGAGAAATGGGGAAGAGAAGGAATAGAGGAATGCGGTGAGGGACGAGAAGAGGAATATAGCAAAGAAGAACAAAGAAAAAAGGAAAAGGAAGTGAAGAGGAGAAGGAGGAGGAAGAGGAGGTGGTGGTGGTGGAGAAGGAGGAAAGAAAAAGTGTGAAGAGGTGAAGGAGGAGGAGGAGGCTCAATGCAAGAGAGGGAAGAAGAGAAAGAATATATTTTGGTGATGGAAGTGAAAGAAAGACATAACAAAGAAGAAGAAAAAGATGAAGAAGATGAGGAAGAGAAAGAAGATAAGGAAGAGAAAGAAAGAGATGAGGAAGAGAAAGAAGAATATATTTTGGTGATGGAAGTGAAAGACATAACGAAGAGGAAAAGATGAAGATGAGAAAGAGAAAGAAGATAAAGAAGAGAAAGAAGAAGAGGAATAGGAGGAAAGATGTCAAGAGAAAAGAAAATAAGTCTGAAGAAGTGGAGGAGGAATGCAAGAGATGAAAGAGGAAGACAGTGATAAATGAAAAGAAGAAAAAAAAAGGAAAAAAAGAAAGATAAGGAATGGAAGAGGAAGAACATATATATGATGATGAATGAGGTAAAACAGGATATGACAGAGAAGAAAGAGGAGGAAAAGAAGCAAAAAAGAAAAGAGGAGGAAGGAGGAGGAGGAGGAAGAGGAGTTGGAGAGAAAAAAGGATGAGAAGAGGAGGTGGAGGAAGAGGAGGAGCCTGACTATCAAGCCATTCCTCACGTCACGTTTGAGAGAGAGAGAGAGAGAGAGAGAGAGAGAGAGAGAGAGAGAGAGAGAGAGAGAGAGAGAGACGCCCATTGTTTCTCTAACGCTGTCAAGAAAAAAAATAACGTTAAGAAATAAAGAGAAAGAGAATAAAAAAATAAAAAAATAACGCGGAAAATAGCAACTCAATCAATACTAATGAAGCGAGAGAGAGA
Organism: Eriocheir sinensis; assembly: GCF_024679095.1. Lineage (NCBI taxonomy): Eukaryota > Metazoa > Arthropoda > Malacostraca > Decapoda > Varunidae > Eriocheir > Eriocheir sinensis. The sequence goes on along the minus strand of NC_066535.1, from coordinate 10,034,046 downwards.
GAGAGAGAGAGAGAGAGAGAGAGAGAGAGAGAGAGAGAGAGAGAGAGAGAGAGAGAGGAAGCCGAAAATAGAAAAGAAAGTTGATAAGAATAACAAGAAAACGTCAAAAAATAATAATAATAAAATATATACACGGACAAGTAGAATGACTGAAATAGTAAAAATAATAATAATAATAATAATAATGCACACCAAAAATATTATTGAAGGGCAAAACATGAGTCAGAGAGAGAGAGAGAGAGAGAGAGAGAGAGAGATCCAACAGCCCCGGGGAACCTAAAAAAAATAGCGAAAATATTGAAAATGCAAACACAACCTACGGACAGCTGTTTGCCCATCCGGAGAGAGAGAGAGAGAGAGAGAGAGAGAGAGAGAGAGAGAGGGAGATTCAGAAAAAAAAACTCGTGTCTTGGTGAAGTGAAGGAGAAAGAAAGAAGAAAGGAAGAAGAGGAGGAGGAAGAGAAGGAGGAGGAGGAGGAGAAGGAGGAGAAGACCGATAGGGGTGAATGTGTGAATTGAAGAGAGAAAGAAAAAAAATTGAAAGCACTCTTCCCTTCCCTCCATCTCTTGTTCAACAATCCAATGAGAGAGAGAGAGAGAGAGAGAGAGAGAGAGAGAGAGAGAGAGTTGCCAGTTAGTTCCTTTCCGCACCCTCTGCCCTCATCACTATACATTTCCTAGGGGGAGAGAGAGAGAGAGAGAGAGAGAGAGAGAGAGAGAGAGAGAGAGAGAGAGAGAGAGAGAGAGAGAGAAACTAAAAAAAGGGGCAAAGACAAAAAATAAACGCTGTAGGAGACCGAGAAAACACACACACACACACACACACACACACAAACACACACACAAACACACACACACACACACGGGAATTTAAACACGAGAAAGAAAAAATAAAATAGAAACTCAAACAAAAAATATATACAACATGTACTCCTCGTTCAGAGAGAGAGAGAGAGAGAGAGAGAGAGAGAGAGAGAGAGAGAGAGAGAGAGAGAGATTAGAGCCAGCGCCAGCCATCGCCGCACGCTGATTCGGCGGCCATGCGAGGAGGAGGAATGGAGAAGAGGTAGGAGGAAGGAAGAAGAGGAAGAGGAGGAGGAGGACGAGGAATAGAGGAGGAGGAAGGAGGAAGAAAGGAGGAGGAAGAAAGAGGAGGAGGAGAAGGAGATCTAACAAATGCATTAAAGGTTCCTCCTCCTCCTCCTCCTCCTCCTCTTCTTACTTACAAAAGAAGGAAAAAGAGAAAAAGGAAGAAAACAAAAGCTTTTCCATGAACGTTCCGAAATCATTCAAGGAAATCCATGGCTCATTAACGAGTATTTGGTGAGAGAGAGAGAGAGAGAGAGAGAGAGAGAGAGAGAGAGAGAGAGAGAGAGAGAGGATGGTAAAAAAAAAGGCCCAAATGTGATTAAAGCCATTGTGAGAGTTGATGGGGGGTGGAGGTGGAGGAAGAGGAGGAGGAGGAGGAAGAGGAGAAAGAAGAAGAGGAGGTTAAGGAACAAACAAAATAAGGTGATATACGTGATAACTTAATTCAAAGAGCCTCGATGACTGGCAGAGGAGGAGAAGGAGGAGGAGGTAGGGGCGAGGAGGAGGAGGAGGAGGAGGAGTAAAGACAAAGGGAAGAAGCAAGGAAAGAAGACGAGTAGAGAGACAAAGAGAAGGAGGATAAGAAAGGAAGAAGAGGTAGAGGAGGAGGAGAGGAGGAGGAGGAGGAGGAGGAACAAAGGAAAGGGCCAAGAGGGTGGTGTTAGAGGGAAGAGGAAGAGGAGGAAGAGGAGGGATTACGAGGATCTCGGGAGGGTTGTGCAGAAGCGTAAATAATAATGGAGGAAAAGGAAGAGGAAGAGGAAGAAGAGGTGGAGGAGGAGGAGGAGGTGGAGGTGTGAGAAATGGAAGAGGAAAAATAAGGAATCATAAATGCAGGAGGAAGGAGGAAGAGAGAGAGAGAGAGAGAGAGAGAGAGAGAGAGAGAGAGAGAGAGAGAGAGAGAGAGAGAGAACTGAGAATACAAGGAAGGAACGAAGGAAGAAAGAAAATAAAAGAGAAAAAGAGAGGAGGAAGGATGTTAAGTGAGACAACTCATGCGTTTCAGAGAGAGAGAGAGAGAGAGAGAGAGAGAGAGAGAGAGAGAGAGAGAGAGTAATCGTATTTCATTTCCCAGCAAGAAAATATCACGGCGGTAGAAAAAAAAAAAAAAAGCGTTGGACTGGTGGCCTAGAGGGAAGAATAATTGATAAGAGGAGGAGGAAGAGGAGGAGGAGGAGGAAGAGGAGGAAGAGGGGAGGAGGAGGAGGAGGAGGAGGAAAGGAATTAGCATGATTATGTTGGAACGGTGCCCCCTCTCCTTCCTCCCTCCCTCCTTCTCTCTCCTCTTCCCCCTCTCTCCCTTCTTTACTTCCTTTTTACCCTCTATTCAACCTCCCACTCTCTCTCTCTCTCTCTCTCTCTCTCTCTCTCTCTCTCTCTCTGTACACACACACACACACACACACATGATGATACGACTTAAAATAATTATTGTGGTTATCTTTTGTGGAGGAGGAGGAGGAGGAGGAAGTGAAAGAGAAAGAAGAAGGGGAGGAGGAGGAGGAGGAGGAAGTGAAAGAGAAAGAAGAAGGGGAGGAGGAGGAGGAGGATGTGGCTTTAGAAAATAAGAAGGAAATGTGAAAAGGAAAACGAGAATGAAAGAGAAATGAAGGTAAAGAAAGAATGAACGATGATGAAATGTTTATGTATAATGATGATGATGATGAGGAGGAGGAAGAGGAGGAGGAGGAAAAAGAGAACGGAGGATAAAGAAGGAGGAAGAGGAAAAAAAGAAAAAGAAAAATAGCTACGTGTAGAAAAATTCGAAATATATCAGACAAGAAGAAAGAATGAACGAAAGAGAGGGGGGAAAAAAATCATGATAAACGAGAGAGGAATGTTGACTAGGAACGAAGGAGGAAGGAGGAAAAAGTAGAAAGAACGCGAGGAAGAAAAAAAAAGATGAAGGTTAGAGAATGTGTTGAGGTAAAGAGTGATAAAAGAAGAAGGGAAGATGATAGAACGACAAGCCGATAAAGAGGAAGAAGAAAGGAAAGAAGAGGGGAGTAAAGAAGGGAAGAGGAAAAGGAGGAGATAGTATTTAAAAGAAAGAAGTTAAAGAATATTAGACAAGGCGATAAAAATGATAAGAAGGAAGGAAAGAAGAGGGTAGAAGAAATTAATGATAAAGAAGGGCAGAAGGGAGAATAAAATAAAGATGGGAAGAAGGAAGGGAGAAGAGAGTATTTAGAAGGAAAAGTTGAAAAATTTTAGACAAGGCGATAAAAATTATAAGAAGGAAGGAGAGGGGAGTAGAAATTAGTGACAAAGAAGGGAAGAAGGGAGGAGAAAATAAAGATGGGAAGAAGGAAGGGAGAAAAGAGTATTTAAGAGAAAGAAGTTAAAGAATATTAGACAAGGCGATAAAAATGATAAGAAGGAAGGGAAGAAGAGGGGAGAAAAAATTAGTCTTAAAGAAGGGAAGAAGGAAGGGAGGATAAAATAAAGATGGGAAGAAGGAAGAAGGAGAAAGCATTTAAAAAGAAAAGTTGAAGAATATTAGACAAGATAAAAAAATGTAAGGAAGCATAGAAGAAGAGGGGGGTAAAAAATAGTGATAAAGAAGGGAAGAAGGGAAGGGAGGAGAAAGTATATAAAAAAGAAAAAAAATAATAGATAGTGAAGAAAGGAAGTAAATCCGCAAATTAAAAACTAAAAGAAGAGAGAGAAAGAAGCAAATATCAAGAAGAAGATTAAGAGGGAGAAGAAAGTCAAGGAGGAAAGAGGAGAAGAAAAATGATGTTGAAGATTATAAGAAGATAGAGAAGGAAGCAGATGCGAAAATTAATAAAAAGAAAAGATAAGAGAGGTAAAGATTATTAAGAAAGATGAGGAAGAAAGGAGAAAGTGAGGCAAAGAAGAAAAAAGAAAAAAGAAATTGAAGTTTATAAGAAAGAAGGAAGACAAAAGTTGAGATTATCAGAGAGGAAAAAGAGGAAGAAAAGAGAAAGTGAAGAAAAGAAAAGAAAGAAAGGAATCAGAGAGGAAGAAAGGAGAAAGTGAGGCAAAGAAGAAAAAAGAAAAAGAAATTGAAGTTTATAAGAAAGAAGGAAGACAAAAGTTGAGATTATCAGAGAGGAAAAAGAGGGAGAAAAGAGAAAGTGAAGAAAAGAAAAGAAAGAAAGGAATCAGAGAGGAAGAAAGGAGAAAGTGAGGCCAAGAAGAAAAAAAGTTATAAAAAGGAAAGACAGAAGTGAAGATTACCAAGTGAGGAAGAAAAAGAGAAGAAAACGAAAAGAAGACATAGAAGAAGAAGAAGAAGAAGAGGAAGAAAAGGGGACGAGCAAAATTAATAAACATGAGAAGACCGAGAAATTCTTAAATACGAAGAGAGCAGAAAAGGAGGAATAATTAGAGCTTAGTCATGCCTTCTCTCTCTCTCTCTCTCTCTCTCTCTCTCTCTCTCTGCAGCTTACCTGGTGTCTATTTTCACCTAAGCCAAACAAACTAGTTAATGAAACCACCCAGCGTCCGGGGCAGGTGTGAAGTGCCTCTACACACACACACACACACACACACACACACACACACACACACAAGGATGTATATATGTGCAGGTTGGCTGGTGTAAATGTGTGTGTGTGTGTGTGTTTTATTATCAATTTCAAATTCTTACATACACACAAACACACGAATAAACAAACAAATATGGATGAAGATATAGGTTGGTAGGTGTAAAATGTGTGTGTGTGTGTGTGTGTGTGTGTGTGTGTGTGTGTGTGCAGCCCTGAGGTGTACACAAAAAGTAAAGATGGAATGCTGTGTGTACGGGAACAGCTGCTGCGTGTGTGTGTGTGTGTGTGTGTGTGTGTGTGTTGCTTTCCCTTTGTAGTTCTACCAACTCGCACAAACAGACGCAGATAGGTATATATACACACAAATCGAATAAAACACACACACACACACACACACACACACACACAGAAAAACACACACACAGAAAAACACACACACACACACACACACACACACACAAATACACACACTATTGTTTGCGAGTTAACTGTCTGTTCGTGATGTAGTGTGTGTGTGTGTGTGTGTTCGTCAGTTCGTTCTAGAGAGCAAGTTATCTTTCCCTTACCCCCCCCCCCCCCGGAGTGTTGTAAGACTTGGGCCAACTACTAACACATGTTTAGAACGTTGAATAAAACGCCCACGAAGTCACTCGCTATATTTGCTCCTGGGGGGGTGAGGGGCAAAGGGGAGAGGTGGCGGGGGAGGGGGGGAGCAAGTGGAGGGAGAGGGGAGGGGGGAAGGGAGAAGTGGGGAAGGGGGAGGACCAGTAGTAGTAGCAGTAGCTGTAGTAGTAGTAGTAATAGTAGTAGTAGTAGTTTGACAGAGGAAATGAAGGGAGGAAAAGAGGGGAAAAAAGTTGCATGGTGAGGGGGAGGAAGGGGAGAGGGGGAGAGAGGAGGAAGGAGGGAAGAGAGGGAATGGAGGAATAGGGAGGAGGTAATGGAGTGAATGAGGGATGGAGAAAGAGGGAGAGAGAGAGGAAGGGAGAGGAGGGTTATGACAGCTGGGGAGGGAGTGAGGGAGGGAGGAAGGGAGAGGAGGGAAGGGTTGAGGGAGAGAGGCAAGAGGGTGAGAAAATGGAGGGAGGAACAGAGGGGTAGAGGGAGGGAGGAGGGGAGAAAGGAGTATGAGGGTGAGGAAAGAAAGAAGAGGGAGGAAAGAGGAGGAAAGAAAGGGGGAGGGAGGGAGGGAGGGAGGGGCATAATATTGCTTCACTTGATTCCATATGTCACAATCTCCCTCATCAAGTCCCCCCCCTCCCCCCCTCTCTCTCTCTCTCTCTCTCTCTCTCTCTCTTAAACAACACCATTATCAAGTGACACCCGTTCTGGGTACACACACACACACACACACACATATTCTTGGTAATACATACATACGCACACACCCCTCCTCTTGTAAACACAGACACACACACACACACACGCACGCACACACAGTCCTCCTCTTGTAAACACACACACACACACACACACACACGTCATGCCAAAAAAAAAAAGAAGCAAAGAGAAAATACAAAAGAATAGAAGACAGGAAGAAAAGAGAAAAGAAAAAATATAACAACAATGGACTTCAACAGAGAGAGAGAGAGAGAGAGAGAGAGAGAGAGAGAGAGAGAGAGAGAGAGAGAGAGAGAGAGAGAGAGAATTGTGCCAACGCGTCAATTATCAGTAATATTTTCTCCTTCCCTTCCCCCCCTTCCTTTCTTCCCTCTTACAAATATATTCCCCCCATAACTCCCCTCTACCTCTCCCCCTTTCCCCCTTTCTCTCTCCCTCCCTCCTGGCCCTTCCCCTCCTTTCTCTCTCCCTCCCTCCCTCCCTCTTCCTCGTCGTATATAAATAAATAAATAGAGTAATATCGTTCTAAATTCCCGCTGAGGAAGACTATAATTATTAACACTTTTTTTTTTTTTGGTGAGTGTGTGTGTGTGTGTGTGTGTGTGTGTGTGTGTGTGTGTGTGTGTGTGTGTGTTGTTGTTTTTGTCGTTGCTCAAGTTGTTCTTAGAAATATTTTTTAGGAACTGGACGGACCGGATACGAGGAAGATAGGAGGAAGAGAAAGACAAAATGACGAAAATAAAAGAAAAATAAAGGAGAATAGAGGATCTAGGTAATAAAAGGAAACACTGAAGATAAAGAGGAAATAAAACAAGAGAGCACGAATTATACAAAAAAAAAAGTAAAACAGCGGGGGAAAAAACAAAAAAAGAACGAGATGGGAAAATATATAGCAACAAAAAACAGACGAGAAAAAAACAAACATCAAAAGAAAGACCAGAGAGAGAGAGAGAGAGAGAGAGAGAGAGAGGGGTGGGGGGGGGAAAAAAAGGTAAAATAAAAGATAGGAAAATACACAGGGGGAATGATAAAAAAGAGGATAAAAAGAAAACAAGGAAAGAAAAAAAATGAGGGAGGTGAAACAAATATAAACAGAAAAGAAAAAAAAAAGATAGGAAAGTACGCTAGAAAAAAAAGAGGGAGAGGGAGAAAAAATGGAGAAAGAGAGAAATAGAGGAAGGAGGAAAGACCAGAGAGAAGAAAAATAGACAGAAAAATACGCTAGATGTGGGAAAATAAACACAAGAAAAAAAGAAAAGAGACGGAGAGGAAAGAAAGGGAGAAAGAGAGGAAGGAAGACCAGAGAGAAGATAAAAGAAAGGAAAGTGCGCTAGGTAGTGAAAATAAACAGGAATAAAAGAGAAAAAGAGAGAGAGAAAGAAAGAAAGAGAGAAATAGAGGGAGGAGGAAGAGAAAGAGAAAAGAGTGGTTACTCCGCGCGCAGTGTTGCCAGTATCTCCTAGCCTCTCTCGAGCCCCCGAACTGAGCAGCGCACGAGCCAGCCATCGCCCGCACCCTCCTCTCTCTCTCTCTCTCTCTCTCTCTCTCTCTCTCTCTCTCTCTCTCTCTCTCTCTCTCTCTCTTCTTCCCCTTTCCTCTTCCTCTTTTCGTTCGACAAATAACGACGATTTTTTAGGTCTGTGATTAACATAAAGTATCTTCCATTTCCCTCGTGTGTGTGTGTGTGTGTGTGTGTGTGTGTGTGTGTGTACTTCTACGACTACATGTCTGTCTGTCCATCAAGAGGAGGGTTTATATATAATGGACTATTGTTACACACACACACACACACACACACGTGACTCTTCCTCTCCTCCTCCTCCTCCTCCTCCTTCTCCTGTTCCTCCTCCTTCAACGTCTCAATATTACTTAACTATCAGACTTGACTTCAGATTAATTCATCTTTTTTTCTTCTCTTATTATTTTCTTCTCTTTTTCGTGTGTGTGTGTGTGTGTGTGTGTGTTCCCTTGCCTCACCGTCCTCTTGCTCCGTCTCCTTCCCTCCTTTCTTTATCCTCCTTCACATCTACTCTCTCTCTCTCTCTCTCTCCGAAATGGGATGGATACGGGAAAAGGAGGAGGAGGAGAGATGTAAAGAGGAGAGAGTGGAGATGGATGGAAGAGAAAGAGGAAAAAAAAGGGGAGTGGAGAGGAGGGAGGTCGGTCTAGGGGGAGGAAGGAGGGAGGAGTGATTTAGGGAAGGAGGGAAGAGAGGAAGAAAGACTGCGGGAGGTGGAGGGGGGAGGAGAGGAAGGAAAGAGAGAAAAAGTGAGATGGAGTGAAGCAATAAGGAAGGAAGGAAGGAAGGAAGGCAGTGGGGACTTGGAATAAAGGACACACAGAGAGAGAGAGAGAGAGAGAGAGAGAGAGAGAGAGAGAGAGAGAGAGAGAGAGAGAGAGAGAGAGGAGTAAAAGTTGGTAAAAATATACTGGAGATAAAGGGACAAAAAAAAAAAAAAAAAAAAAAAAAGAGGAGGAGGAGGAAAAAAAGAAGAAAAATGGAGAAGAAATGTCTGGGAATTTATTATTTTTAAAAGGAGAGGGAGGAGGGAGGAGAAATTGAGGAGGTAGAAGAAAGATAAAAAGCAGAAACGAAAGAGAGAATGGAGGAAAGAAAAAGAATGGGAAGAAAACTAAAACACGAAATGATAGATAGGGAGATAAATAGATAAACTGAAAGACAGATAGACAAAAAAATATAGATGAAGAGAAAGAGAAGTTAGAAGAGTTAGTGAAGGGAGAAGTAAAGTTACGTCGATAAGAAGGAAATAAAGAAAAAGTTGGAGGAGGGAGAAGTGTGGGTAAGGGTGGAGAGGGGAGGGGCAGTGAAAGAGGAGGAAGAGGGGGAATAGGAGAGGGGGAGGGGAGGGTGCTATTATTCAAAGTTACGTAGATAAGAGGGAAAATAAAGAAAACGTTGGAGGAGGGAGAAGTGTGGGCGTGAGGGCAAAGAGGGGAGAGGGGGTTGAAAGGGAGGGATAAGAGGGTGAGGGGGGAAAGGGGGGAAAGGGGGGGGCTGCTGTTATTCATACATAGTGCTTACTCAGCTAAACTTCCACACATAGCTTTTTCCGGTTGTATATCTTCATTTATTTGATATCTGGCAGTAGACGTGATGGGGGGGAGGGGGAGAAGGGAGGGGAGGTAAGGAAGAAAGGGATGGGGAGGGTGAGAGGGAAGGAGGTAAGGGGAAAGGGAGGAAGGGAAGGAAGTAAGGGAAGGAAGGGGGACAGGGGGGAAGGGAAGGAGGTGAAGAGGGGGAAAGAAGGAAAGGGAAGGAAAAAAGGGAAGCGAAGGGAGAAGGAAGGATAGTGAAGGATGTAAGAGAGGGGAAGAAGAAAGGGAAGGAAAGGAGGGAAGGGTAGGGGAGGAAGGGAAGGCAAGGAGGAAAGAGAGGGGAAAAAGAAGAAAGGAAGGTAAGAGAAGGGGAGAAGGAGGAAGCGAAGGGAGGGGGAGGGGTGAAGGAGAGGAAGGGAAGGGAAGGGAGGGGGTAAAAGAGAGGGAAGGGTGGAGGAGGCTTGGGGGGGGGGAAGGGAAGGGAAATAAAGAGAAGGGAAGGGAGGAGGGGGAGGGGGTGTTTTAAGGTCAAGGGAGGAAAGAGGAAGGGAAGGGAGGGGAAAAAGAAGGGAGGAGTGAGAGAGAGAGGGGAAGGGAGGAGGGGGAGGGGGTATTTTAAGGTCAAGGGAGAAAAGAGGAAGGGAAGGGAGGAGGAAAAAGAAGGGAGGGGTGGGAGGGAGAGGGTGAAGTTGGCAACACTTTAATCCGAGTCGTTCATTATTTTTTTACTCTCTCTCTCTCTCTCTCTCTCTCTCTCTCTCTCTCGGCTTACTGAACCCTAAACCAATATGTTCCCGGCTGTTTGTTACCTCAATTTATTATTATTATTATTATTATTATTATTATTATTGAGTGCAGTATTAATTTTGCTGGTGTAGAAGGACTTGTTATTATTAGTATTATTACCGGAAACACATTATTATAAACCATTCAAAATACACATAAACGCATAATACAAATACTTGGAATAATCGATAAAACAAAGAAAGAAAAAGAAAGGAAGAAAAATCATAAAAGTGAGGAACAAGCGCCTAGGAATGGGAGCGGAGGGAGGGGATGGGAGGGGGGAGGAGGAGGAGGGGAAGGTAGGGATGGAAGGGGAAGGGAGGGAAGGCAATGCTCCCTCCCTCTAACCTCCCCCCTCCCTCCCATTACCCCCTCACCACAACAACAAAATATGGCTCCGGCAAAATTGTTTCCCCTCCCCCCCAAAAAAACCTTTGTCTCCGGGTTGAGGGGGAAGGGAGGGAAGGAGGGAGGAAAGAAGAGGAGATGGGGGAAGGGAAGGGAGGAGAGGGGAGGCAGGGGGAGAGGAAGAGAGCTGTTGAAGGGGAAATTTGGGAACAGTTTACAACTTCCTCGGTCTTGTCACAAACAGGGTCACGTGACTAGGGGTGGAGGGAGGAGGAAGGGGGGAGTAGTACAGAGGAGAGGTATGTACAGGAAAAAAAAAAAAGAGGGAGAGGGAGGAAGGAATACAGAAAAAAAGGAGATATTTGTAGAGGAAGAGGGAAGAAGGAATACAGAAAAAAAAGAGAGATCTAGAGAAAACGAGGGAGAGGGAGAGAGAGGGAGAAATACAGAAAAGAGAAGGCATGTAGAGGAAAAGAGGAAGGGAGGAAGGAATACAGAGGAGAGATTTGTAGAGGAAGAGGGAAGAAGGAATGCAGAAAAAATGAAAGGTCGAGAGGAAAAGAGGGAGAGGGAGAGAGAGGGAGGAATACAGAAAAGGAGAGGAAGCATGTAGAGGAAAAGAGGAAGAGAGGGAGGAAAAGAGGAAAGGAGGGAGGAATACAGAAAAGGAGAGGAGGTATGTAGAGGAAAAGAGGAAGGGAGGGAGGAAAAGAGGAAAGGAGGGAGGCATACAGAAAAGGAGAGGAGGTATGTAGAGGAAAAGAGGAAAAGAGGGAGGAAAAGAGGAAGGGAGGGAGGAATACAGAAAAGGAGAGGAGGTATGTAGAGGAAAAGAGGAAGAGAGGGAGGAAAAGAGGAAGGGAGGGAGGCATACAGAAAAGGAGAGGAAAAGAGGGAGGGGGAGAGGCAGGAAGACGGAAGAGAAAGAGAGGGAGGGCTGCTTGAAATGGCGACCAGAGAGAGAGGAGGGTGAGAAAGTGAAAAAAATAGCCATAACAAAAAACTTGGACAACAGGATAACCATGATGCATGTTTATTGTGTGCACGCAACAAACGGATCCTTTTCTCATATAAATAAAAAATAAAAAACATTGCACCGACCTTGCCAGGATTCGAACCTGGAATCTTCTGATCCGTAGTCAGACGCGTTATCCGTTGCGCCACAAGGCCGTGGAAAGAAAGAGTTCATAGATAATATTTATTTCGATGCAAGTACGTCATGCAATAGTTACATTTAGTATGGGTAATAAATGAGATAAATTAGTATATAGTGCTTGAAAATAGAGCAGAACATGACAATTTGACTTGTGAAAAGCTTGTGAATGTTTTAGTACCGATGCAACCTCATCCTCAGCCCGTCACGAGAGGACTACAGTGAGATGCACACACGCCCTACACATTGTTATTGTCATTGGTATTGTTACGGTGTGTTGAGGTATATATAGGCTCTGCGGGGAGGAAAGAAACATTGCAGGTAAGTGGGCTTGGCGACAGCTTCCCACTCAGCCCCCACTCGGTAACAGCCTCTTGTGAATCTTGTTGGCAGAACTGATGATCCCAGCTTCTTACATCTAGGCCTAAGCCACCAAAAAAACAAGATAGCTACCCAATATCAAGTTTACAAGAGGTTTTAGAGAATAAGGAAACGTGATGAATAGTTGTAACCAATATGCCTATGGCCACCAGTTATGCTATAGTTGCCCCGTTATTACAGGCAACTTTACAGAAAACTTGCTTCGTCTATTCATAGAAAACGACACCATACAGACTCAAGGGAAGCCTAACAAAACATTTCAACTATAATGAAGGCGGTGGTTCAAACATCGCCAACATTACTGCGGAGACAAACAAACAAACAAACAAACAAAAAACAGGGCATCATAGGTCGTCGTGACATGAGGCAGCGACTTTTGAAAGCAGTCTAGCGTAATTTTTGGCGACTTTCTGCCAGTCATTTTTTTTTGTTCTATAAGCCACATGACACGTACCTGGCTGAGGACAGCCCATTAATACTGGAAGTGGATTGGGTGTTCTGCCAGCTTCTATATGACAACAAAATGGCTCATGTGGACAAGCAGGAAGTTTATGCCAAAGTTCCCAGGACAAGACAAGACTGACCCGATTTTGTGACACCAGACGACGACGCAGCTCACGGCCACGACGATAGACTCAAAGACTTTGGATAGACTTACGTAATAAGCGACAAAAAGGACACAAAACGAAGAATCGGTTCGTCCAAAAAGAAAAGTCATGAAAAGTCCTCGCTCTCAAATATAATGACAAGTGATCAGCCCACCTTTCCAGTCTCCAGCAAACAAACTGTGAACACGGGGGAAAAAAACAACGGTACAATGAAGCACATCCCAAACCCTGAAGTACTGGTGGACTCGGTGGACTACACACAAAATAAGAGACTGGTAGGCAAATGTGACTCACGGCTGAGTAACACTGAGTGCTTACAGAAATCATCGAAGTGGTCCCAGAACTTTTTTTTTTCATTTGCCTGATGTTACATTGCTAACGCATTCAACATGTGGCTTGTAACACACGAAATGGACCCCACCAAGAAGCTGAAAGTCCGCGAGTTTCAGTACAGCGTAGCCAAACAGCTTCCAGATTATTAGGAACCTACCACCAAAGTCGATGGCTATATTTTTACGCGCTATTTTCCATTGTAAACTGAGCCGGAGGTTGTAGAATGGCAAGACCAAAAAATATTATTTTCCGCTCCAGAAAACGTGCCCACGTCATCGCCATGTGCCGCTAGTCCCATGTTGGCTTGGCTAGTTGGCTAGTTAGGCTCACCATTGTCAATACACCTGGGAGCGATTTTTATGATGATTTTTATCTATATATGCAAGGGGGTATTGAAGGAAGGACCTATTCCTAGAGGGCGTAGTAGTAAAAAGTTTAAGAACCTCTGGCTGAAGATTCACTTCTCGCTTCTCACCTTCCTACGTACTACACCCCCACCCCCTTGAGCGGATGTCGGCGCCGCACAACATGCATATATGTATATCTTGTATATTAGTTGAAACATTATGATTAGCTATTATGTAGTGTTTTGTTTCAAAGAAAAGACAATTTCACGAAGGTTTGACCACATCGCCTAAAAAGAAAAGCAAAGTGCATGAGGTCAGCTGCACTTTTTGCGCATTGTGAGTCACATATTATCTTCCTTCCACTGAGGGCACATGTCACAGCCAGGCATATCATTCATTCCTTGAACAACTCCAATATTAGAGTATTTATAGAATAACACACACACACACACACACACACACACACACACACACACACACACCTATCGACGCTAACTTAGTAATCTATCCCCACTAAACGATAAGCTGTCAGCCTCACCAAATACGTTCTAGGCCCTAGGGCTTTTGGGTGATATTCTGAGACGCTCCCTCCTCTCACAACAAATATTTCCAAATGCCACAAAGGTTATCAGAAAGTTTCCCAGGAGTGTTTTTTTCACGTTCATGGTACAGGAGCTTTGTCATATTACCACCAGGGTCATAAATCTACCCATGGAAATACCCACAACTCCTGCGAAAACCTTATCAAATGTGGGTGTGTGAGCCCTGAGTTTTCCGGTGTGGCGTCTTCTGTGATCCCCGTGTTGTGAGGCATCCAATCCTGATAGCGCATGCGCAGATTCCAGGGCCAATGTTTACTATCAGTGTTGTGTTGATATTGTAGACTGTCTAGGCAAGATGACGGCAAGACAGCATGGTAACTTTTATGAGAGAATGGCCAAATTCCAGGATGAATTAGACCCCGTAATAGACGTACACATAAGGGGTGCAGGTTATCAGATTTATCACATTTACTGACGCACAAGAGGTACAAGAAAGTTATCACACTTACCGACATACAATTAAATTAACGTGTGCAGGTTATCTCATTTATCACATTTACCGACATACAAGGGGTGTAGCAAGGTAAAGAGTATTTAAACTTAACAAGTCGAACCAAGCCTAATATTACCTGCTAACAGAAAGAGGGGGGGAGGTGCTTTATCCCCGGTCGACCCTCTATTATCTTGCTCTAACCGAAACAAACAACACCACAAAACGGCCCCATTATATCTAGTAATACCGTTGTCAAAACATGGAAGATGATGTAAATCTGTATTTACCTTCACGAGCCACGTCTTCCAACAGCATCGCTCCCACCACTCCCAACAAACTCAACAGTCAGTAGCTGTCAACCTGATAATGGATATTGTTTGTTTTGACGTTTGAAAGAGGATGAAGTGTGACTTTCCAACGGCACTTTCGTATCACCAGTTCTTAGTTTATGAATCTCATTTTTGGTCTTTTGTGTTTTATAGTATATTGTAATTCTATTTTGTTACTTTCAAAACAAACTATAAGATAAAGGAAAAACAAGAAATGCATGTATATATAATGAAAACAAATTTTCCCATACTTTCCATTGCATCTCATTCCCCCGGACTTGTCACTAAAATTTATCAAAAGTTTCCCTCTCGTGACAAAGTTCCTAAAGATGGGGGCACTGCAAAGTGTGCCAACAGACATAACACAGCGTATTAAATTTCACTCAGGTGGTCGACACATTTTCTTTTTGATAGATCTCAATGTGCTCTTCAACATTTCTTATACCGTTTCTGTCGCAAATATTCGTTCCTGCAATAATATATTTTTTCCTTCACTAAAAAGTTAGGGGAGGTGAAGCCCCGTATTGGCGATTAATTTTGACTTAATTTGTTAGATATGTTATTGTGATAACTAAAACCCGTTCTGTTGTGCGCAGTGGAGGTGTAGCAGGATAAAAGGGTATGCAGCCGTATGCCATCGGAAAAGGAAGTCATTGCATGTGGGTATTCCCTATCTCAAAACACACGCACGCACGCACGTACACACTCTCCCTCGTGGTGGTGGGCGTAGGTGTCTCTCCTCAGAGAACAACCACGGCAAGGGCCTTGTGCTTGTAGCCTCCTCAAGGCATTCCATTAGTTTATCATAACATCCACGACTGTGTGGTTTACGAAAGGTTAATGTACGTTGTTCTCTAATGCTAAAATACGCGTTAACTATTTATTATCAAAAGTAGGCTATCAATAATTTATTTGGCGAGATAGCCAACTGTTATATTTACTGTTGTTTTATATCGTCCAGCATCCAGTGATAAAATGGCCAGTAATTATAGCAGTAGGTTATGTCGCTTTATACATAAACTATTGATAGCCTACTGAAAAAGATGTCCCCGCAGCTACGCCAAGGAGCAGGAGGGTACAGTTTAACAGTGATTAGTTTCCGGGGCGTCAACGACTCGACGGGCATTAGGAAAAAAGCCATGAATACTACAAAGTTTGAGTACTACTATGAAGATACTCACGGCTGCTCCAGTCCTGCAGCAGCAATGACATAATTCCCAGGCGCCTTACTGAAGCGTCGCGGTCCCGTCCCCTCTGCTGTCCACCACAACACTGAAGCGTTGAATCAATTTTTTTTTTTTTTCCGGCGGGAATCAAGGGTTCTTATATAGTAAAGGTTAAATACTTAATTTTGTTTGGTTTGTTTCCAGCAGACAATGCTTCCTGATTACTACGCAATCAACCTCAAACTTTATTTATGAGGGCTTTTGTTTTATAACCAAGGATTATGATTAATAAGTTGAAACTCTACCATAGGGAGATATTATTTTGCGTTGTAAAAAAAAAAAGTAAATAAAAAATAAATAAATAAATAAATAAATAAAAAATCGAAAGTATTCCATCGTGCCAGTAGCATATATGTGCCTAGCCTATACCTGCATGCTGCCGTGGTGTGTCGCATTAATTTGCTCTAATATCCTAAACACACCAGTGAGTGATGTATGGGTATATGGACGCTAAATGAAAGGAAAAATCGTTCAGTGATATCTCGAGTCGGGATGATGAATGGCTAATCTGAACATAAAAAAAAGTATCTGAATTCTCAACAGACCCAAATAGGTAGGTTATATGGCAGAATTCTACTCATACTTGCACCTAAGACCAAACTATTATTATTATGGCAAGGAAACATATTCTTATGGTAGTGAATACTGGCACTACCCTTTAAAATAATTGCACGCTACTTATATATTACCAACCAGCTATTTGAGTAGTGCAATAGGTTACTCTACTTTATCTTTGCCTTTCTCAAATAACACATAGGAAACAAGCTTCAGGGGGAGGATGCAACCATTTACTGATGACACTAACCCTTTAGTCCTTTTTACATGGTCCAAAGTAAAATTGCTGACAAAGAAACCACAAAAAGCCATGAAATCAGTTACATTCTACTGGGCTACTCTCTTGCCCAATCATTTCTTTATTTAAAACAAGGCTCAAAAAATGACTAAAGCTTAAGCTCATAATCTCTTACTCAAATGAAATGTGAATAAATACAGAACCCAACATTTAGTATATACATATATAAACTGTATAACTAGTTGATTTTTCACCTTACTGTCACATCAAGTGTCACTGTGGTGGAGTGGCTAGCGTTCCTAACTATGAACCTGCGGGCCTGGGTTCAAATCCCGGCCTGGGCAGTTGGCATGCAGCCCACCCAGCTGCTTCTCCTTCCTTTGGGAAAGTTGATAAATGGGTACATTGGGAAGGTAAACTGTGGTGCCCTAGATGTTGCACTGGCCAACCACAGGCTCAAGGGTCAATGGTAGCAAAGCCAAGAGTATGCTGATATCTGTACTTTTAGCTTTACTGTCACTGTACTTGCACTGCCACAGGTATAAGACAAAGTGTGGGTTCATCAAATATTGTGGTTTATTGAAACATGACGTGATCAAGTAGTACTCTAGACACATTTGCCATTGTCTTGAGCTCGTGGGAGAATGTGTCCGAGTTCCCAAGTAGTACCATGCAGAATATGTGCTGTAAACTAATTCATAAGAGGCCAATCACCAGGTAAGTCCGGCAATTTGTAAGAAAGACGAGGATTTTCCAAAGGCGGCTAAATTTGCCTCCAGATGTACAAGGTTTCTGCAGCGCCAATTGTAGAGTATCACCTTATACATTATGCATAAATATATTTTATTCCAGCCGATAAAATCACAGGGAATTCCGTGTCATGGTTTCACTGTGTCTAGACAAGTCTGCTAAAAGGAAGAGACAATAGAGGCACACCAAGACTTGCACAGGTCTTGTACAAAAATGGGCTCCAGTGATATGGTTTCCTGTCCTGTTCAGCAAGTGCACAATAATTTTTTTATAATCTTCCATGTTGCACTTTTTTGTTATACCATCAAGTTCACAGTCTCACAACACATGGAGAACAGTTTGCTCAGCACTCCTCCACACATGCAAGACCCACACTCTTAATCTGCATCTTCATAACAGTTTCCTCAGCACATGTTCATGCTCAGCAGCAGAGGTGCTTCCAGTGTAATCCATGCTGGGATTGCCATGCTTGAGTGGTGCTGGTGGTCAACACACTTAGTACAACTCACCACTTGGATTTTGAGGTAATATATAAAGTCAATATTACATCTGAAGTCCTTCTGAACAGTTCATTATAAAACAGCTTCATACTTTAGAGCAGTTCTCAAGAGCAATTTTCAGGGCCAGCAATATGATACAAATAGTACATCAAAGGTGGCGAAGGCAAATCTGTGCACAAGTTTAATGATACTCCAACTTCCTTCAGAACCATCATTTGTTTACAAAGCTTTTCATTCATACTAGAAGGACCTTTCTTCAACTTTAAAAGATTATTAATTTCTGATAAGCAAGTTTTAGAGGTCAGGATGGCAAGAGCTGCACACGTGTGACGGGTGTGTCCTATCACGCACACAATGTACATACACTATTATGGAAGGAGACACAGTTGGTACAGGAATGTGTGGTAATGTTCTGTTTTCTGTGCTAAACAAACAGTGATGTGTTCTAGAAACAATGATATGCAAGTAGTTTTGCATGTAAACACACTACAAGGTTTTCTGAGTAACTGTAGACTGGTCCTATATATGAAAACTAAATACTAAGTTGACTGTAAACTGCCTTGTACTACATTACTAGCATAAAATGTGACAAAAGTCCTTTCATTTAATATGCATCAATTCTTTAACAGAAAAAAAAAAAATCAAACATTATGCATCTTTCATGTTTTGATTAATGCATTACCATTCTGTCTATTTCAGCATTCTATTACTCCTAATTAGAAATACCAGAATCAAGATAATTTCCAATTACTGTTAGACTCGGTATGTTTGACAGAGAGGTGACTACCACCCTAGACGAGGGAAACACAGCCACACCACGCCTAGGGGTCATGCATGCCTTGTACCTCAACATTACATACTACTGGACCAGAGACATTACTGGTGGATGACTTAATGCACTCTCCTACAGCATCTAGCAGGACAGCTTTATGTACTAACTGTATTGCTTGAGGGAAGAAAACTGGCAGCAACAGCTTATAAATTAGTTTTCAAAGGAAAATAATAATATTACCAACCCCACATCCTTTCATCATGTATTCCTGGAGGTTGCAATGCCTCTATGCTCAATTATAATAAAGCTGTAGGGAGATTTCAAGTATATAAATAAATTATAAATTATTAAAATTAAAAATTTTCTATATTATAGATTTTCTCACTTTAGTTAAATAATCCATCATTTCTCTACTAAATAAACACTTTAATGATAACAGCTAAAGAAGGAGCTTCACAAATGTACAGATCAAAAGATTATTTTCATTATCAATAATGTAGGAAATAGAAATAAAAATCAATGAGAGAAAGAGAGAGAAAGGCAGGCATAGGCCACAGTAGGGGACGAGTCCTAATCAGCCAGGTATGGATGGCTCGCTGCCTGACGCACAGGTCTTCTGAAGTATTAGCAAACTCAAGACAACTTACAACAAATCATGTTTCAAAATTTACAGTTGGTCTCATCATTCAGTCGTTCCATCACAAAAAGAAAAGTAAACAACTACTGACTGTGTGTAGGAAAGCTAGCTAGTAAAAAGAAGTTACTCACATTTCCAAACCAAATCAAGGACACTCCACACAAAGGCAAGCCGGACCCTGTAACGCTGCCACCAACACCAGGATGCTGAACTTATGATGCTCACACACACTGACACACTCACTCTCGCTCCTCTCAGATACACTGGCTACCTTCATTCATAAGCTCCAGACACCCCTTGGCAGACAGGATTTACTCACTGTTAATATATATAGTATTCTTGGCACTTTGCTTGCCTAAGTAAAGGTAAAAGTTTTATATCTTCTGAACTTTAAAAGCAGAAGAGGAGAAGGCAAGAATTTGTTTAGTTCCATCAAGTTTTATCATGACACTGATGTTTTGTGAGAGTCTAACGACGCTGACTGGTCCTCCTGTGGGTCTTGTGAGCTGCCTTCCTCGGGCTTGGGTGAGTCCTGGCCAGTCTGGGTGCCGGCGTCCACAGCACTGGTGCGGGGCTGCAGGGAGCCAGAGCGACTAGCAATGTTCAGCATTTCTCTTAAGCCCTGAGAAGAGGAAATCAATGAAAACAAGGATCATGAAGGTCAAGAGTCATTGGTGCCAAATGAGTCAATTTTCAAGGATAAAATAATTACTATTACCCTGTTTCCTATAAAGGCAGGATTGGTGATTATAAATGAAAACAAAAATTAATCATAGTACTGTGTCTTCAGGCCCAAATAAAGAATCATATAAATATGATGATGCAACTCATTAGTGACTAAGTTAAAAATCACTGACTAAAGTATGAAGAGTGAGGTTGCAACAAGGAGTGGTGACACAGTAGGATGGAAAAAAGAAAAGAATGAGTGGCCAGGAAAGAAGTTGATTTTGGTTTAGCAACAGAATACACACGTGCCGAAGAACCTCTTCTGCTTTACCTTGTTCTCCGTGGCGAGGGCTGTGATGAGCTTCTGCTGCTCGTTACACTCATCATCGCTGAGGGAGGCCGCCTGTCTCATCACTGCCACCATCTCGCTCACCCTCTCAATCTGTGCTGCAAGCTGAGCAAAGAGGAGACATGTGAGCAGGATAAATAATAACAAACACACATTAACAAAGTACTAGCTACATAACAAGGTGGGAAACTCAGTAATGTGACAGGTGGCAGGGCAGGGCATGGCACTACCTTGGCTTGCTCCTGAGTGCTGGGCTGTGTGGGCTGGGCGTTGACAGTCACCAGCTGGGCCACTTGTTGTCGGTACTTGGACATGATCAGCTCCATGACGTTCTGGTGCTCTTCTAATGCTAGACGTAATTCTTTGTTTTCCTGAGGGCATGGAATTAAAATCAAAATGTATGCAATGGTGGGGGAAAAAATCATAGAGATAGAATAATGACTGAAAGGTTTCTAGACTAGTGATGTAAGTCAATTAAACTCATACATGGGGCAAAGATGCTGTCTCTTTTCTTGTTAGTCTAATATAGCAGTAACAGAATGCATGTGTAAAACAAAATGACAGTGGAAAGCCAGTCACTCAAATCAATCAATCAGTCAAGAGGAATATACAATGAGGGGCACACTGCCTCACTCTACCCTATGACATCATTTTTGGAAGTCTCCCAAGCAAGACTTCATCGAGGGCACCTTCCCACCTCAAGCGACCAATGGCAGGATCTATCAACTAGTGCAGCTGTGAGCTTTGTGGGCACCCCCTTGGCTTCCTTCACACAGGATTGTCTCTTACTGATACAACCCCAGTGAGCAGGGTCGACTTAAGGGAAGTGTGCCGCATACGCATGTAGTCGGAGATGGCATTCATGGACGGAGCAATCACCAATTCGACACAAACAGCAGATTTTTAAACACTGTATTAGTATTCATTAACAGTTCCATTTTTAGGAGGGGTTTAGAAGTGTTGGATTTTCACAGTTAAGTCGAAAAATTACAAACTATGTCATAAAAAGTGATATGAAAAATCAAATAAATCAACTAAGTGAGCCTTGAAATACGGGTAAAAAAGACAAATCGGCCAAATTATTGTTGATGCAGACTGATATGACATTAACCCGGTAGCAGCAACGGGCCAAATTTGTGGCTTTACCATGTAGCAGCGACGGGCCAAATTTGTGGCTTTACTGTGTAGCAGCGACGGGCCAAATTTGTGGCTTTACCGTGTAGCAGCAACAAGCCAAATTTGTGGCTTTACTGTGTAGCAGTGACGGGCCAAATTTGTGGCTTTACCGTGTAGCAGACTGGCCGAATTTGTGCCATGATACAAACCCCCCAAAATAGATGATACATAATCTGATCACAAATACTTTGATATGCCGTATTTTACGGCTTACAAGACGCTGCATCTTGGAAGACACACCCTAATATTGGAGAGAAATTTTGAGAAAAAAAAAATTAAGTCATTCTCACACAAGAACAGCTTCACCATATCCATGAATTTATGTAACCTTTTCTTAAAACTATCTATTGTCTCAGCACTCACCACAAGTTTGCTGGAGCACTCACCACAAATGTACAACTAGGCAATTTCAACTACCGTTGGTAAATACACACACACTGAAACAGTGGGTCCCCGACACAAACATTGTGGCATGTAGGCTACTGGTTTGTTTACATTCATCACTCGTCCGATTTTGTCCGTATGGCGATGACATACTAGTTGGTGGTTAGTAAATATACTATACATCTTTCATTGTCCAAGGGTGGTTTTATTTCCATAAAAGCGCATAGGAGACAACACATCAACACAGCAGATCCAAAGGCTTGCTGGTCTATGGAAATAAGCCACCTGTACCATCAAGATCAAGAGGCTCCCGCCGCTACCAGCCGCACAATAAACAACAGACGTTTGGGTCACGTTTGGGCTTGTGGCTTGGCTCCAGGAAGGTTTATGGTATTGGAAATACTTGTAACAAGTAAGTACTGAGGTATATAAAAGGCTGAATTAAATAGTTACTTAAGTTAACCTCATAATGTAATGACAACATACAAATCCACGTCCCTATCGGTCGAGCCAATACGGTGACCGTCCAAGCTCACTTGAGCCTGGACGTTGCTGCCACAATACAACATTCCTCTTGGAAGACGCACAAGTATTTTTCATGGTATTTTTTAGGAAAAAAAGTGCGTCTTGTAAGCTGAAAAATACGGTATATTATGAAATGGTTTGTGAGAGGGGTGATTTTTTCTCATTTTTCTCGCTTGGTGGGCCCATTAAAAAACATGATACCCGCTGCTACCGGGTTAAAAACTCAGGCACAAGTCATTCTAGTGACACTCCATGATTCTGCGAGGGCACTTACTGTGGAACCAGAATAAGGATGAAGTAGGACAACATGGAAAATAGAGACAAGGCCTAGGAGGAGAAGGATGGCAGGGAGAGGAAGAGGGCAAGAAAGAAGTGATGGAGGAGACAAAGGCATTTTGAACACACACACACACACACACACACACACCTGCTGTAACTGTCATATGAGTTTCAATAAGGATGAAGAAGGAGGATCACAAGGAACAAAAAGACAAGGCCTAAGAGGAGCAGGATGGCAGAGACTGGAAGAGAGCAAGGGGTAAGGGGTGATGGAGGAGACGAAGGCATACTGAACACACACACACACACACCTGCTGTAGCTGTCGAATGTGTTTGTTCTCTTGCTGGATGGAGTGGATGAGGGCGCTGCGTGGCCGGTTGTTGGCTGCCTCGTTCAGTTCATTCATCTCCTCGCAGTACTGTGGGGACGTAGGAACAGTAACTAAACAATACTATACTACTAAACACTACATGGTATAAAGAAATATATAAAATAGTACTACTACAACTGCTACATAAGATGATGGCAAAGACGGCTGGATACCTTAAACACCACAGTGTGCTTTCGCTTGGTGCGATGATGGTGATGGTGATGGTGGTGGTTGTGGTGGTTGTGGTGGTGGTGAGAGGATGAAGAGGAGGAGGTGGAGTGCTTGGGAGGCATGGAAGTGGATGTTGTGGAGGGAGGGACTTTGTTGAAGGAGGAGGAGGAGGAGGAGGAGGAGGAGGAGGACGGGGTGGAAGGCAGTGCCAGAGCCTCAGCCCCTCCAGCACCCCCACCTCCACTGCTGGCATGGGAGGGGCTTCCTGCACCCCCTCGCATGCTGCCTTCTCTCTCTGCTCACTTTGCTTTGCTCCGCTTCTCTTCCGCAACACAAAGACAATAACGGTGTCACTTTTTTTCTCCTTCTCTATTTTCTACACACGACCGCATCAAATGTTTCTTCTTCTTTGTGTCTCTGACGACAACACTGCACTTTTGGGTGTGTCGCTTCTTGCTTCTTTCATTGTGGGTAACACTTACTTAGTAGTGAACACTGCAAAACGTAAGTAGCTGATGATTGGTTTGTACTGGTTTGCTTGTATATACCCATTCTGTGCATGTGTGTGTGTGTGTGCTAAAGTGCAATGTTTAAGATAGATAGATAGAGAGAAAGCATGTGAACAAGAATAACGATATGACAAAAACATGAGTAAACTAGGAGGAAACAGGATGAACAAGGAGAAAAAAAACAAAAAAAACAAAAACAAAAAAAAACGTGAGTCCACAACCTCATTTTGCAAGAAGGTAGGTAGGAAGTGATTCAAGGGAGAGGAGACAGAGAAGAGAGAGAAAGTCAGACACAGTTGAGTCAGTCAGTCATCAGAGGGGAAACAAGTGAAAGTTGTTGCCACACCCAAGACAACCTCAACCACCACCAATCTTCACCAACACCGCCACGGACTGTCACCTCCCTAACCCCCTTTCCCCCAAACTCTCAATCTTTCCCTCCTCTCCCTTCACACTCTACCTCCACTGCTGACTCACCCCACATAGCCCCCCTTTCTTTCCCTCATTCCCATCACCACTCTTTTCCACTACTGCCAAAGACTGTCACCTTCCTATGCCCCTTCCCCTACACCTCAATCTCTCCCCACTCTTCACACTCTACCTCTACTGTTGATGCACCCACATAACCCCCCTTTCTTTCCCTCACCCCCATCACCACTCTTTCCCATATGCATGAGCTGTCATCACCACTACCGCCAAAGACTGTCACCTTCCTATGCCCCTTCCCCTACACCTCAATCTCTCCTCTCTCTTCACATCCTACCACCTCTGTTGATGCACCCACATAATCCCCCTATCTTTCCTTCATTCCCATCATCATTCTTTCTCATCTGCATGAACTGTCATCAACACCATAAGCTTCCCCATACTATAATCATGTCACACTATCAGCCAATTCAAACTTTTCTTGCCAAACATTCTTTTTTGCCCCAACACCTACATACAGTGCATCATCTTTGCCATAATTCATCTCCTCTTACCCAATGCTATGATTTAATCCCAAACTCCCACCTCCAGTCCCATCCAGTTCCCTTCTTCCTTTTCTGGCTTGTTACATGGCTCCTCCCACACCGCTCCTCCACAACCACCATGCAGTGAGCTCCTCCTCCCCTGCATCACCCCAACTCCATACCCAAAGGTTACTTGTCCCTAAAATGTACCCTCTACCCCTCCCCTTGTCATCTTGATTATCCACATTCGGTGATGATAAAGATGGTAGATCCCTAATATGAAGATTGGGGATGATAATGATAATGATAATAAGAATAATTAATGATAATTACAAACATGATAACCGTAACAATAAGAAAAGAAAAAGACTACAGTGAACAAATAAAAAATAGAAGAAAATGAAAAAGAAAAGAATGGAAGGAGAGTTCGAAATAAGGAGAATAAAAAAATAAAAATAAATAAAAACATGACGACCTTGGTTTGACCCTCCGGCACACTATCCAAGCCACATTTGGTGACCAATTACCTCCCTCCTTCCCTCTCCCTGTGCACCCACTACTAAGTGTACTTGCTCACACCCGTCACGCCATCTTCAAATCACGTAAATAGAAGAATGAGAAAAAAAGTAACGGGGGAGATGATAACGAAAAAAGACATGAATAGTGTGAATAAGAGTTAAATGAGTTTCCCCTTTAATGCGGAGCTTGTATGAAGGTTTATAGTGAAAGATGATTAGAAGACATGAAAAGCAGTGTGTATAAAAGTTAAATGAGAAAGTTTCCCCTTTGATGCGATGCTTGTATGAAGGTTTGCAGTGAAAGTTGAGCACACAGCGACTGTTTCCAAGCGTCCGTCCTCTCGTCCGTGGGCGGGTGTTATAGCGGGACAGTGCTGGGTGGGCAGGTTGGTGACCGGCTGACTTGGGCGAACCCGCTCACCTTGACACAGCCCGAGGAGGGACGGGAAGGCAGCGGGGCGGAAGACTCCCTCCTTTACAATAAAAGCAAGGAAAAAGAACAAGAGGAAGAAGAAAAAGAACAAGAAGAGAAACAGAAGGAGGTGGAGTTAGAAGAAGAGGAGAAGAGGAGGGCGTAAGCGAACCACCCACTTCCAACACCTTCACAACAGCGGCCGGACACGCACAGGCACACTCGGTCATGCTGGCGAGCTCACTGCTTTCCCCGCCGGTTACGCAGGCATCATGAAGGCTGCCTCACCGCACCGGCTTCTCGTCCTCGGTCCAGCCAAGGCTATCGCACGCCATCATTTTTGCTGCACGAGAGAGAACCAGCCTGTACGCGGATCTTACTCCCCCGCCCGCCTGCGCCGTCCACCAAGGTGAGGTGTGCAGGTGGCGTGGCGTGGCGCGGCGCGAGGCTGCGTCACGGCGCACGCTGCGTGATGACAGCTTCCAGACGCGGCACGAGGGACGCCCACACTCCCGACAGGCAACGCAGGTTCCAGCTGAGGGACCTGCGCGTGCCACATCTCGTCCCTGGGGTGCAAGAAGCCTGTACCGGGCACCAGGACACAAGTCGCCGTACCGCTACGGGAACCGTTTTTCAGGCCGTGGGCGAGGCTTGGGAGGTGCAGGTGTGGCGGGGATGCGCGTGTGCAGCAGCAGCGAGCAGCCCTCACACCTGCTCTCCGCCACGACTCAAGCCACACTGACTTCTTATGGTCGACCAGTATGCAAGTGTGCCATCAGTGGCCAGAGTGGCCAGGTAGCCGATATTTCTTTTTTGTGTAAACCTTGAGCCTGAGTCGTAGGTGGCCCTGAGCAGGCCAGGGACTTGGTCAGTCCCTGGGGCTGTAGGGGCAGCGGGGAAGGGGCAGGAGGGCGTGGTCGCTACTCGTGCCCTCCTCCCTCCACACACCTCAGTAACTCGATCACACACCATCCATATTTGCAGTGTGCAGTGTATACCGGTAGGAATGATGATGATGATGATTATATTATTATTATCCTTCTTAATTTTCTTTTTATAATTATGCATGTGTCAGGTGCTAGGATGGGGGCTACACACACACACACACACTTGGACTGCGTATTCTGGGCGGGCGAGAAGAAAAGTAAGGGGGGGTCAAGAACTACGAAGGGCGAACCGACTTGACGCAAGGACTTATAAAAGGGAAACATTGAACGACGTCAAGGGCACTTTAAGCTTCCGTTGCCCTGGTTACTTCTATGGGTTCCAGGCGGAGCAGGGCGGGGCGGGGCGCAGGGGGGCTGTAACGGTCAGGCATAGACACCCACGTGGCCATCATAAGGATGTTGTAAGTAGTGACGTCACGCAACATTCCTGCCTGTGCATGACCTTCCTGTCCACCGGCTTGTGTATTGTACGTGTATTCAGAGAGGCTGCAGGAATAACACGACCAGGAAGTGAGCGCTCTAAGCCTTGCAGTGTATGTACATGTGTGTGTGTGTACGGCTTCCTGAGCAACAACACACGTGAACACTTGTCCCACACGCTGGCTATACAGTGGCGTTGCTGGTATGATAGATATGTTGGTGTTGCTGCGAGTTTTATTGCAGTGGTGATGATGGTGACTCGCTCTCCATTCCATTACGTACGCCTTTTCGTGCATACATAAGGAAAAACCAGCCTTACAATAGCAGTAGTAATATGAGTATGTGACCTTCCATGCAACAAGTTACTAATGTTCTACGGCAGAGTCGTGTTCGGTCAAGCAATACTTTCGTGGGTTCGAGACTATCATATATTTTTTTCTATAGTGATAAGTAAGAAACTGCAACGCTCGTAATGTATGTAATATCTAGGGTGATTTGCATGAATATGGATGTAGGAGGAAGATGAATGAATATAAACTAAGATGCTCTCTCTCTCTCTCTCTCTCTCTCGTTAGTTATTTCCTTTCATTTGTCCTTTTATTTTATTTTTCCTTTGAATCTTACTAGCAACGTTTTCCTCCCTCTACTCTTCCATTTCCTCTCTTCTCTTTCTCCTCTTGTCACTCATCCAAATAATCCAATCCAAAAATTCTCTCTCTCTCTCGTTAGTTATTTTCTTTGCTTCGTCCTTTCATAGAGTTTTTTCCTTTCCTTTGCGTCTTCCCAACAACTTTTTCTTCCTTCTTCTCTTCCATTCCCTCCCTTCTCTTCTTCTGTCACTCAACCAAAGCTCTAATCCAATAATCTCTCTCTCTCTCTCGTTATTTCCTTTACTTCGTTATTTCAATGCGTTTTTTTTTCTCCTTTGCATCTTCCTAATAACCTTTTCTTCCCTCTTCTCTTCCATTTCCCCCTCTTTCTCCTCTTATGTCACTCATCCAAAGCACAATCCAATAATCTCTCTCTCTCTCTCTCTCTCTCTGATGTCATTATTGCACTATTCTTCGCCACAACAATGAAGTGCACGTTACACACATCCTCATGCACCACCACCACCATTGTGTTTGATGGGGGTGTCGATGGGTCATATTCTTAAACATGTCAGCGCCCAAGCATACATGTTAGACAAGGTTTTTGTAGGAGTTTTGGGCATTTCCAGGAGTGGTTTAATGACTCTGGTGGTAGTTTAGCCCAAGGATGAGAGACATATTCTCATCCTTGGTTTGACCCTACTTCTGAACAATGAACCTAAATTAACATGTATTAGAAACTGAATGTATTTTTTCTGCCTTTGGAAATAGTTGATGCGAGAGGCGGAAGTGTGTGAGAATAGAAACCCATATCTATAAGTAAAAGGCACGCCCAGCCCATATTTTTCTTCTAATTTTCTGCATTTTCGGCTGCTGTTGGTAATAAATCCTTCACACATATGTACCATCTTGCAATTTGATGATAATACTAATAGCAGTCCTGGGTTCAAGTATAAATGTTTGTACTTGTCAAATATCACAAATCAAGTACAAGTTATCAAATTTCTAGTTGGACTCAAGAACTGTGCTAATACAGTACTATTGTAATATACTTGAAGTAATTACAATTACTTTTCAGTTATTTTACTATAAGCACTGATCTTTTTCAGAATCCACTTAATATTTAACATCTGAATGCTGTATATCTGATCCACTCTAAGGAGACACCCACCAATATAATCATCATGTATTAGACCATTAAATTTTGCAACTTTGTCAATCCTTTGCCTGTCACCACTCCTACTTTGTTCACCACTCATCACATGTTCATTGCGGGTGTGCACAATATCACTCTCTGAATCACACTACAAGTCTAATGATGAGCTAGAATCTACTTAACTACACATTTACCAAGTGTCGTGAAACACACGAGAAACTGACCTGGCCTACTATTTTTCTTTTTACAGCAAAGGAAGCAGCTCAAGGAGTAGGATAAAAACAAAACAAAAAAGCCCCCTAGGCACTGCTCCAGTTAAAGAAAACAGGAAAGAGTGCCCAGAAGCTGTCAGTTTCAGATGGAGAGGTGTACTGATACTGCCACTACTACTACTGCTATGATCAAGAGAATGATTTAGTTTGGCCTAGAAAGCTCACTGGTATGTGGTGGATTTGAACTGGTGAGACAATTACTCCCTACTTTCTTCCCTCACTCACCTCCTTCATGCTCTCCACCTGCTTGAACATGCCCTGTGCCTGGGACAGCAGCGAGTCTGCGGAGGAGTCATGGTCACGCAGACGGGTGGCCAACTTGCGGGCATCAGTCAGCACCTGCTGTAAAACCGACATCTTGTCTGTGGGAGACACAAACACACCTTATTAATGCTGGCCTGGACCTTAAACCCTGCACAATAATTTCCCAAGAAAGACATGTACCTTCATTATCTTAATCACCATTATCATTGATTAAAAATAATAATTACTTATGAAACATTGTGATAAATACTCTTCCATTTCATACTACTTGAAGAAAAGTTCTGCTTTTGGCATTGAGATAAAACATTGTTTTTTCCACCATGCTATTGTACTTAAAAATGCATGAAATTTAGAAAATAAATTCCATCACCTCTTTTGTCCCTGGGATGTGAAATCTATCATAAGTCATGAGCTTTTAAGGCTGTGAATCCCAGTAAAGTCATGCCACTGTTTCTCAAGTCTGTGGTCAGTGTGGTCAGTGTGTAAAGAATCTTATCAGGAATTTTATAAGGGCTCAGACTTTGGTGAAATTCTTAATGCAATTTTTTAACATCAAACTATGGACTGAAAGTCTAAGCTGAATGAGTATTCACTATTGCAGTACCCAAAAAGAAAGATACCAAGTAATAATATAAGCTGAGATGCAACTGGGTCTTGGATTTAATAACTAGAATCTTTAGACCAGTGGCAACTATATGCAATCCATTCCAGCGTGTCAAAAATAACGTTCTCTGAGGCAACAGCTTCGTTCCTTTACCTCTTACCTTTTGTTGTGACAGCATGAAGTATATAGCAGTGTTAATATTCTACTTGTAATCATCAATCTTTACTATATAATAATGTGTTGATGACAAAGGTGCACATGTATTTGACTGCATTATTCATTTTTGTAAGATAGAATGTCTTATTACCGAGGAAGTAAATTATGAATTTACAGAGTACTACACAAATGTGATGACTCGGTGAGTTAGGTTAGCTTAAGGTAATCTTCAGACATATGATTGGCTGCAATCTTAGTAAAGTCACTATTGAAAGAGTTGACTTTATTAGGTGGGACGCCCCATTGTCGAGGAAGCATATATGAATTTACTGAGTACACATATATGATAACTGTTTGGGTAAGAGTTAGGAAAGGTTAAGGGCATCTTCAAACACATGACAGGATGTAACTTACAGTAAATGTCAATAAAACAGAGCACACTTTGTTAGATAGAATGTCTCATTAATGAGTAAGCATATGTGAATGCACTGAGTATACCAATGTGACTGGGTTATTGTTAGGCTAAGTTAAGAGTATCATCAAACACGTGACAGGCAGCAACTTGAAATAAAAGTTAATGATAATAGAGCTCATTTTGTTTGATGAGAAGTCTCATTACTGAGGAAGCATATATGAATTTACTGAGTTTGCAAATATGCTGAACTGGTAGTAGTTATCATATGATAAAGTATACCTATACTATGTATGTTTTTCGGGTCACCGAAGCACCTCCTTGGTGTAAAGGTTTGCATGCCTAGCAACAAATTCGCAGACCCATTTTTGAATCTCACACTGGGCAGTCGGCATGTAGTCCACCCAGCTGTTCATCCTCCCTTTTGGACTGATGAGCAAATGGGTACCTGGGGAAACCTGGGGAGGTAGCGTGGTAACTTGGATGCCACACGTGCCTTGTGTCCCGGGTTAAGGAGTTCTCACCCATCACAGGCTAAAGGGACACTGACAGAGATGAGCACAGTGGAGACACATCTACACCATATGCTCCCAAATTTACCTTCTCAGGTAAGGTAAAAGACTCAATTTTGTATGTCCTTTGTGTCAGGGTTGTGGTGAAGCCTTGGGACACCAGCGAAACTGAATGGGACAGCTAGCAAAACATCCCTCTATGGGAAAATGGTAGGTGTTCCCCATCAGATGGACTACATGCAAGAAATTGGGTCTGCTGTAGGTTCCTGGAATATCATATGTCAGGACCCATCTTCACAGTAGTATGATTTCACTGCTAGCTGATCCATCCCCAGGTGACAGACTGGGGAGGTTTCAAACAGATGTAAGGTTCCATCTTAGGATGGCACAGACCATGAGACCCCTCATGGATGTATGTATGGGGCTTCACTGAACAAAATGAATTAGTTGGCATCCAAAACAAAACCAACTCAAAAAACGTGGAATAACCATCCTGGCGACTGAAGTAAAACATTGCATTTGAAGCGCAAGAGTATGAAAGTTAAATAGCAGGTCTCTCTCATGATCACTACCCTGGGGGACTATACAGAGTGAATAAGACATCAGATATAGACAGAACATTTTGATTTTAGTAAAAGTATTAGCTAGAACAGTATCACAGACAGAGAGGTAGATGAGTGAAACTGATTCAACAGCCATGCTGTAAGTCTAATAATTGAAACTTTCAAGAGGAAGATGGATAAGCATATAGATTAGGATGATAAATAGTAAGTGACAGGTTTACAGGAGCTGCCTTATGTAGGCCAACTGGCCTTTTGTTGGCTCCTGATGCTCTTGTGTTCTTATATGCCAGTTGCATGCTGCCTTGGTGCTCTGCTCCATCTCCTTGGTCTTTGAGTCTGTGGTGGACAAGAATGTCTTATACTCAGGAACACAAATTTGAACTGAACCTCAGGAATATATAGGAAGATAAGTGTTCCAAATGCTTTAACACAAAGGCTTTTAGCTTGTTCTTTGTAGCACTGTTGGAGGCAGGTGTGATGCAGTGGTGACATAACATGGGATGAATACAATTTGTTGGTAGATTCTATGATTAGCTGAAGCCATTGTTTTTAACAACAGGTCTCAGTTAGTTTTACTTATAAACTAAAAAAAATAAGCACAAATATAAGATTAGCAAATGAATATGCATACAGTAGTGATTAAAATAATAAAATAATAAATGTTGAAAGGTACTATTGCTGTGATCAAACATATATTAATCCTGAGAGTGCTCTGTAATGTAGTGGTTAGCAAGCTTGGCTCACACTCAAAAGGTCTTGGGTTCAGTCCCTGGACAGAGTGATGACAGAGGTGGTTGGTCTTGTAGTAATACTCTTGCCCTTTACCTAGCAGTTCTTAGCTACTGAGTGTAAGCTGGGTGTGGTGAGCTCACCCTGTCTTATACATCTTCCATCACAGCACTCACTTGTGGTGCCAGTGTGAGGAGGATCAGGTCAAACCACTCGTGTGTTTATGTGCAAAATGTCTTGCTTCTTCTTGTGTCCATGCCATTACACTAGGGCTTTAAACATTATTCTTAAAATGATTTAGGCTGTGTATTTCAGGAACTCAAATAAAAGTTTATAAAACCAGGGATGCAGCTCAAATTCCACCCCCCCCACCAAACGAAGTTTTCTTCTTCTGAAAGAAAACTGCCATGAATTTAGACTGTTTGTTTACTAGAGTGCAATAGAAGCTTAGCAAAAATCCAATAGACTTACTGAAAACTTTCTGCCACCCTTATGTTTATTCCTTAAGGATGGTAACATATTGCCACTGGAATGAAAAGTTAGCATCATAAAATAGTAACCTATCTCTGCATAATTAGTTAATCAAATCTCAGAAATGATGATTTTGTGATGGAAATGGTTATTGGTGATGTTTAACAGATTAAAATAAATCAGAAAAAAGTAACACCAACCACTGGCATTGGATCTAATTATGGAGTAAATACCGACATTCCAGTGTCATCATGCAGAAAGAGTGATCAACATGGCATACTGCTTTTCTTAATTCTTGCAAATATACACTCTTGAGGAGTTCACGCCTGGCAAGTCAACAACTGACTGTACCCTAGCGCTTCGCGTACTGGTGGAGCACTGACGTGAGTTTCAACAGGGGATGCTTGCAGCCTACGTTAATCTCAAGTGTTTGGTTCAACGAATCGCAAGGCACTCTGGGATCTCTTGTGACTCCTCAGGATTCCAAGGACTGTTGGTTTATTGACTGGCCTGTACTCTGGAAATGAGAGTGCTGTGGAAAGTGTGAGGTGGGCATGTCCCTGTTCTTTCCTTGAGACATGGACACTGAATAGTGACTTGGAGAGGCAGATTGATGCCTCTGGTAATAAGCGTCTATGCAGAATCACAGAACATTACCAGAATGACTGTCAAACCGAAGACAACTACGTGAAATTGAATCAAGGCCTACCTTGACCTACATAGTCTGTAAACACCAACTCTGGCTTTACAGGCATGTGGCATGCTACCCAGAAGCTGACCCTGCTCACTGGGTTGTTTATGTAAGAGACAACCTCAAGTGGAGGAGGTCAAGGAGACACCCACAGAATTCATGGCTTGAGGAAGTTGATAGATCCTGCTATGCGGTACTTGGGATGGAGACTTGCCTGGAAGAACCCTTGGGTTTGGTGTCTACGGTGGGCAAGGTGATGCCCCCCAAGGCATAAGGCCCCACTGATTAATGAATTTGAGTTTGTTTGGGTCTTTTTTATGATTAATTTATTTGAGTTATGTTTGGGTCGTTTTCATGATTAACTTATTATTTTTGAATGGCTAGGTACGCAAGTTATAATGCTTTGATATTTTCTGTAAACTCGCCCAACTGTAAAGCAAGTAAAGAAAAAGTAAAGTTGGGGCATATGCTATAGCTTAGGGGAGGTGGTAGCTGAACAGATAGGGAGACTGCCCCGCATTCAGGAGGACGCGAGTTCAATCCCCGACCGGTGCCACCAAGCTGGGATTTTTCAGCCGCCTCCGAGTGGGTCAAAACTACCCACATGCTGTCCAGAAGACCACCTATCAACCTGGACTCTAGATTCTAGGATTAAAGATGAGCTCCGGGAGGGCAGCATGAGCCAATGCAAGATGGCGCCACTATAAACACTCGCGTGCGCCAGAACAGGCTGGGCCGACCATCAGGCCCCACCGGGAAGAAGCCTTGGACCGACCATCAAGAACCCATTACCCCAGGACAGAGGGCCATGGTAATATCTAGGTTAACATAGTTTACCTACATCAGATACCCATTTATTGGCAGCCTGAATTGGAGGAAGACCAGCTAAGTGAGTCGCACGTTGACTGACATAACACCCAGACCCTGAAACAATCACAACCCAACCACCACGCCCAGCACCCTTCCCCATAGACACCACCCCAACCAGTTCCCCGATAGCCCCATACAGCACCGCCAACACAGCAAGCCCTACCCCCATATGTCTGTATTTAGTGCTTGATCAGGGATAGTTTTCTCTGTGCATGCATTTAAAATGTTATGATAGCAAGTAATAGGACTGCACAGAACACTAAACTACCTCCATTTGAAAAACCATCAAATAATGCAAGAAAAAATTGGGGTATTATTTAGCAGACTTGAGCGGCCTATATTCAAGAAGCAGTCAATCTCTGAGAGTAAAGGCCTTTTATCTGGAATTATTTAGTGTGCAGGCGGGGAGGCCAAACTGAGCTGTGCAGCACCATGGTCACGTCCTTGGCCTACACCTGGGCCCAAATTCTCAATCACTTCAGGACTTACACACCTGCATCTGATAAGGCTGTCTTGGAGGTTGTTGTGGGTATTTCCAAGGGCAGTTTTATGAGCCTAGCAATAGTCTGACAAGGCCTTTGCACCATGAATGTGGAAAGCACTTATGAGAACCTGACTAATTTCCTTCGTAGCCTTTGGAAATAGTTGTGGTGAGAGTTGAAAGCACCTGAGAATATGGGTCCTGGCCTGTGTTTGTGCCTGGGGGTTCAGGAGGCACCCAGGGCAAGGGGGGCAGGCGGGGTGGGTCACTGCTTACAACTTGAGCCTGATTTTTGAAACGACGTATTCTTCTTCATCTTTATGTATCAAGATGCCTCTCCACCCGAATTGACCTCTCTTTTGCCCACTCTTTACTTTTGTCTATTATGGGAGAGGTGAGGAGCGGGCTTTTTTCTCTACACTCTTTTTGTTGCCCTTGAGCTGCCTCCTTTGATGTAAAAAAAAAAAAATAAATAAATAAATAAATAAAAAAAAAATAATAGTGTGGGTGATTTGTCTTTTTCTGACCTGCTTTTCAAGGTGTGGTTAGTTGGTTTAGTCGATTCTTTCACAGCACTTTTTACGACTGAGCGAAAAATGTCAACTACACTCTGGAAACCCAACACTTCTGGCTAGATCGTCCCAAAAATGGAAGTGAAAACCCAAACTAGCCACAAAATAGTTAATAAATACTAACACGACTATGATATTTGGAAGCGACGAGATGACGAAATCCAGTGTTCCTAAGGCTCGGGGCACCCTTCACACCAGAGAAATACCAGAGGAAGGAAGGAAGGAAGGAAGGGAAAGAAGAGAGAAGCACAGCAGAGGAAGGAGAGAAGATAGAGAGGTGGACAAAGAATATAGAAAAGGATTAAAGAGTGTGAAAACTAACAATACCAGTGGAATATTATCTGTTATTTCTCATCATCACTTTTAGATGCCGTATATGTTTGACGTGCCGGTAAAACTAGAGTAACACAAAAGTATGTGATGGGTTGGAAAGCCTAGTAATGCCGTGGGAGCAGTATTGGAGGTGCGTAGTGATTCTCCATATTTACCATGAAAACTTGAAGGAGAAAGAAATGTGGCTATACCAGAGAATTACAAGGACATAAACGAAAGCTGGTAGAGAGATAAACGGAAAGGGAAAATAGAAAATAGAAAAGAATAGAAATATAAAATAGAAAAACAAAACTTGAAAAGGAGAAAGAAATGTGGCTATACCAGAGAATTACAAGGACATAAACGAAAGCTGGTAGAGAGATAAACGGAAAGGGAAAATAGAAAATAGAAAAGAATAGAAATATAAAATAGAAAAACAAAACTTGAAAGGGAGAAAGAAATGTGGCTATACCAGAGAATTACAAGGACATAAACGGAAAGGGAAAATAGAAAATAGAAAAGAAGAGAAATAGAAAATAGAAAAACAAAACTTGAAAGGGAGAAAGAAATGTGGCTATACCAGAGAATTACAAGGACATAAACGGAAAGGGAAAATAGAAAATAGAAAATAGAAATAGAAAATAAAAAAACAAAACTTGAAAGGGAGAAATGGTAGAGAGATAAACGGAAGGAGAAAATAGAAAAGAATAGAAATAGAAAAACAAAACTTGAAAGGGAGAAAGAAATGTTGCTATACCAGAGACTTCCAAGGACATACACGAAAGCTGGTAGAGAGATAAACGGAAGGAGAAAACAGAAAAAGATTAAATAACATGCCTGGGACCCTGGGATAAGCGCTGCCCCAGGGGAGGAGGTGCTCTTAAGGGGGGCGGCCTCCCCTACCACGGGCCGCTGCAGGAGTGAGGTTCAGGGACACACACACGGGCCACAGCACACCTACCATACATCTGGAGGTGGTTATGGCGCGGGGCGGGGAAGTGTCATGCCACCATACGCCAAAATACAGGGGAGTCCACGCAAGATGTCTGCTGCGGCCTCTTCTTCTTCCTCTTCTTCCCCCTCCTCGCCGCCACAACAAAGCAGGGACGTGCCAACTTGCCAAGCCTATATTCGTCTGCTTTACCTCACACGCCTGAAAATAAACCACTGTTACTATTAAAGTTAGCTTAGACTATTGACCTGTTTTATACGAGAAGTCAATTGATTCTAAGCTAAGCACTACCTTAAAAACGCACGGATTTAAGGGTAGCCTAAAGTATTTGTGCCTCCGTGCTGACCCCCTGCCTGGGCAAACTCTTTCGCCTCTGCCTTTCAACATCTACCTTTACTTCCTGCTGGAAGTACGCCTTCATACAGCCTGTGCCTAAGAAGGGTGACCGATCCAATCCCTCAAACTACCGCCCTATAGCTTTACTTTCCTGCCTATCTAAAGCTTTTGAATCAATCCTTAACCGGAAGATTCAGAAGCACCACTTCTGACCTATCTGATCGCCAGTATGGGTTCCACAAGGGGCGTTCTACTGGCGTTTCGGTGAAACTTTCTCAGTTGCCCTAGACATATCGAAAGCTTTCGATAGAGTCTGGCACAAGTCTTTGCTTTCTAAACTGCCCTCTTTCGGATGTTATCCCTCTCTCTGTTCCTATAATCTCCAGTCTCCTTTCCGGCCGTTCTATCTCTGCGGTGG
Source organism: Eriocheir sinensis (assembly GCF_024679095.1). NCBI lineage: Eukaryota > Metazoa > Arthropoda > Malacostraca > Decapoda > Varunidae > Eriocheir > Eriocheir sinensis. The sequence goes on along the minus strand of NC_066535.1, from coordinate 9,997,008 downwards.
TAGACGGTCACTGTTCTTCCCCTAAACCTATCAACAGTGGTGTTCCACAGGGCTCTGTCCTATCACCCACTCTCTTCCTGTTATTCATCAATGATCTTCTTTCCATAACAAACTGTCCTATCCACTCATACGCTGATGACTCCACTCTGCATTATTCGACTTCTTTCAACAGAAAACCCTCCAGACTGGAGGCTGCCCACGACAAGTTGATACAACTGGAGCAACACACAGATAACTCCATCCCTCGTTCCTGTTAATAATGTTATATAATTATATGTGCACGCTAATCCACCTGGTCGGGCATATGTACAGGTTGTTTCCTTTAATTTTCTTCTTTATCATTATCTTCATGATCATCATATTCATTATCACACACACACACACACACACACACACACACACACACACACACACCTTGGTCATCGCCTTGTCCACCACCACCACTAACACCACGACCACCACCACCACCACCACTATAATAATTAAACTTAAGAGGAAATTAGACTCCGTGCGGGGTTTCACACGTGACCTCCTCCCTCCTTAATTACACAGCTCTTCAGACCGTCTTCCCTCCCTGTCTCCCTTTGGCGATCTTCCCTTCCTCCCTTCCTCTCCTTACTCCCTTTCCCCTTTTTGGACACAACCTTCCCTTCCCTTCCCTTCATCCTTTCTCTTTTCCCTCCCTTCACCTATTTCGATATCTTCCCTTCCTTTCCTCACTCCCTTCCCTCCCTTTGGACACCACCTCCCCCACCTTTCCCTTCACCCTTTCTCTTTTCCCTATCTTTACCTATTGCTACGTCTTCCCTTCCTTTCCTCACTCCCTCAATCACTCCCTTCCCTCCTCCTCAACCTCCCCTGCCATTCCCTTCACCCAGTACGATATCTTCCTTTCCTCACTCCCTTCCCTCCTCCTCAACCTCCCCTTCACCTTTTTTCTTCTCCCTCCCTTCCCTCCTCCTCAACCTCCCCTTCACCCATTTTCTTCTCCCTCCCTTCACCAGTTCGATGCCTTCCCTTCCTTTCCTTACTCCCTCAATCACTCTATCCCTCCCTTTCCCTTCCCTTCACCCTCTCTCTTCTCCCTTCCTTCACCCATTTCGATATCTTCCCCGCCTCTCCTCCCTTCCTCCCTCTTCCCTTGCGGCGCCTTCAGCAGTGAGTGAGTGAGTGACCCCCACGACGCCCTCAGGCCATCTCCAGATTCTCCGTCACTTTGGTCATCTTTCGTTTGTTCTCCGCGTTCAAGGTAGGTCAAGCGAGGTCAATTAAAGGTGTGTAGCAGTTACCTTAATACCTTCTACCTCGCTGTTTCTCCTCCTCTTCCTCCTCCTCCTTCTGCCCCTTATTTTGTTTCCTCTCTATCTCTCTATCTCCTTTTCTTTTGAGATCTAGTAATTCTCTGGTATATATTTCTTCCTTCCTTTCAAGATTTATTCCCTATTATCAAACAGTTTTCACCCTATTTCATTCTTATCTGTTTTATCTTTCTATATATATATATATATATATATATATATATATATATATATATATATATATATATATATATATATATATATATATATATATATATATATATCTTTATTTCCCTTCCTTCTATGCTCTAGTGATTCTCTCGTATATATTTCTTCCTTCCTTTCAAGTTTTATTTCTTATTGTGCAAGTTTTCACGCTATTTCATCCTCTTCTATTTTCTCTTTCCGTTTATCTCTCTTCCACCTTTCATTTATGTTCTAGTAATTCTCTCGTATAGCTACATTTTTTCCTTCCTTTCAAGTTTTATTCTCTTTTTATTAAAGTTTTCACGCTATTTCATCCTCTTCTATTTTCTCTTTCCGTTTATCTCTCTTCCACCTTTCATTTATGTTCTAGTAATTCTCTCGTATAGCTACATTTCTTCCTTCCTTTCAAGTTTTATTCTCTATTTTTTATTAAAGTTTTCACGCTATTTCATCCTCTTCTATTTTCTCTTTCCGTTTATCTCTACCATCTTTCATTAATGTTCTAGTAATTCTCTCGTATAGCTACATTTCTTCCTTCCTTTCAAGTTTTATTCCCTATTTATTTTTTTATTAAATTTTCACGCTATTTCATCCTCTTCTATTTTCTCTTTCCGTTTATCTCTCTTCCACCTTTCATTTATATTCTAGTAATTCTCTCGTATAGCTACATTTCTTTTTCCTTTCAAGTTTTATTCCCTATTTATTTTTTTATTAAAGTTTTCACGCTCTTTCATCCTTTCCTTTATTCTTCGTCCACCTCATTATCTCCTCTCCTTCTGCTCTGCTTCTCTCTTTTCTTTCCCTTCCTTCCTTCCTTCCTCTGGTATTCATCTGACACACTTCATATTCTTTTCCATCACTCTTGCTTCAATAACTAAATACCGTTCATGTTTTTTTTCTTTTATATTTCCACTTTTATTTCACTGTTACACTTCCTCCTCTTCCTCCCTTCTTCGCTTTCCTTCTGTTTCCTCGATCTCTCTTTTCATCTCCCACTCCTTCTTTCTGTCCTATCTAACGTTTGGCCTATTATATTTTCCTTCCAATTCCTTCTCATAATAAAATTTAAGTGGTTTTTCCTCAGTAATAATTTTCTTTCGTCTACCTTCCACTCCTTTCCTTCCTATTTTTCATCTCCCATTCCTTCTTTCTCTCTTATCTATTATTCGGCCTTTTATACTTCCCTTCTAATTTATTTTTTCCCTTTATAAGATTTACGTGTTTTTCCTCAGTAATAATTTTAATTCGTCTACCTTCCACTCCTTTCCTTTCTTAGTGCTTTACCTCTTTTCATATCCCTTTATTTTTCTCTCTTATCTATTATTCGGCCTTTTATACTTCCCTTCTAATTCATTTTTTTCCTTTATAAGATTTACGCGTTTTTTCCTCAGTAATAATTTTATTTCGTCTACCTTCCACTCCTTTCCTTCCTTAGTACTTTACTTTTTTTCATATCCCATTCTCTCTCTCTCTCTCTCTCTCTCTCTCTCTCTCTCTCTCTCTCTCTCTCTCTCTCTCTCTCTCTCTCTCTCTCTTATCTATTATTCGGCGTTTTAACTCCCTTCTAACTCCTTTTTTCTCATATTAAGACTTTCGTGGGTTTTATTCTCACTCATTTATCGTCTTTATTTTACCTTCCACTCCTTTCCTTCCTAACCAGCAGCATATTGTTTTATTATTGTTTATTGTACACGTATAATTAGATTCCGGCGATAAGAGGATGAACAGGTAGGTACATTAGAGAGAGATTACAGGTAAGAACACCCTCCCCCCCACACACAATAATGATAATAATAGCAATAATAATAATAATAACAAGTCTCCCTTCGAAAGTCAGTCACCACCACCACCACCACCATCACCACCAACATCAGGACCCCAACTTGTCGCCCTCCAGCCTAGTCTCGGCCTCATAAAACGGAAGGAAAACAACTCCAGTCAAGGAAATAACTACTGTTTTTATGGCCGTGTTCTGGGATTGCTGTTTACCCCTTTTCCTTCTCCTCCTCCTCCTCTCTTCTTCTTCTTCTTCTGCTTCTTGTTCTTGTTCTTCTTCTGCTTCTTGTTCTTGTCCTTCTTGTTCTTCTTCTTTTCTTGCTTCTAATCTTCACTCTCCTATATATTTTCCCTTTTTCTCTCTTCGTTACTTTGTTGGCCATGTATGTCTGTCCTTCTTCTCCTTCTTCTTCTTCTTCTTCTTTTTCTTCTTTTCTTGCTTCTAATCTTCACTCTCCTATTTATTCTCCTTTTTTTCTCTCTTCGTTACTTTCTTGGCCATGTATGTCTATCCTTCTCTTCCTCCTCTTTCTTCTTCTTCTTCTTCTTCTTCTTCTTCCTTTCACCTTGTCATTCAGTCGGTCCATATCTGTGTGTCTATCTCCTTCTTCTCCTCCTCCTCCTCCTCTTTCTCCTCCTCCTCCTGTCCTCTTCCTTTACCTCGTCACCCATTCGGTCCGCGCGTGTGTGTGTGTAAACTAGGGGAGAAGGGAGAAGGAAGGGTGGAGGGTGAAGGAGGTGCTGTGGAGGTGTTTATGGGGGGGTACTCAAAGGTAGCGACACCCTGGCAGCCTCCAAACGCCTCGAGGCCTTGACGTGTGTGTGGCGTGGCGAGAACAAGGCCGAGGATGAAGATGGACACGTGGATAATAACGAGAGGAGGACGAGGACGGAGACGAGGACAGAGAGGAGGAGGAGGAGGAGGAGGACAATGATGATGACGAGGATGAAGAGAAGAACGAGAAAGAGGAGGAGAAGAGGAAAAAGAACGAGAGAAGGAGGACGAGGACGAAGACGAGAAAGGAGACGAGATTGAAGAGTAGAAGAAGAGGAGAAAAAAGAGGACGAGGAGGAGAACGAAAGGAAGAAGACGAGGAGGGAGACGAGAAAGAAGAGGGGGAGGAAGATGACGAAGAGGACGATGAAGGAAGCGATAAAGAAAACGAGAACGAGAGGAGGACGTGGACGAAGAGGAGAAAGACGAGGACGAGGACGAGAGAGAGAGAGAGAGAGAGAGAGAGAGAGAGAGAGAGAGAGAGAGAGAGAGAGAGAGAGAGAGAGAATCACTTCACATACGCACAACGACAATTTCCTTCCCTAATCTTGACCTAACATCACGCGCCTAGCCGATGGTTCTCTCACGGTCGAAGTCAAGGGAGAAGATGAAAGCGCCGCTACAGCCGTCCATAACAAAGGCAGATCAATTGAGACAGTCCTGATATTGCGTCTTATTGCGTTATACGGCGACTTACTGAGGACCGTCCCGAGATAGAGACTGTTATAAGGGACGGTGATAGGAGGGGAAGATGGGACATACGAAGGCAAGCAGGGAAAGACTAGTGCCAGGAAACATCCCTCTTTTTTTCATTACTGAGCACACGGAAGAAGTCGAATTATATGGGACTAATAAATATATCAGAACAAAGCCTTGCCCTAGATCATAATCACTATCATCACCGCCATCATCACCTCACTCTCCTCCACTTTCCTTTCATCACCACACACACACACACACACACACACACACACACACGCAGAATCCGGAACAACTAAACGGATATGAACTAATAATCGCCTAACTACTGTCTGCCTGTCTGTCTGTCTAGCTGCAGTTGTATTCCTCAATGGTCGGCGGTGGCCATGGCGTGTTCTGGCGCATGTAAATGGATTACATTGAGGATTATTGAGTCATTCTTCGCTTCGTCGTGCTTCAAAGCGAACTGGACACGAGACTCGCTTCCAGACGCTTGTGTATTGGTGGGTTGGTTTGTCTTGATATGCATGTGTGTGTGTGGGGTGGGGGTGGGAGGGGGTGGGGAGGAGGGGGAAGGGGGGGTTATAGTGCTGTGATGAAGATGGTGATGATGGTCATGTTTGTGGTCTTACGGCACCTCTTCGTTTTCCTCTTCGTCTTCTCGTATTCCATCGTCGTTCTCTTCTTTTTCTCGTCCTTGTCCTCTATTTCCTCTTCATCCTAGTCCTCTTCCTCCTCCTCTTCGTTATCGTCTCCGTTCTTATTTCCTTTATCATCATCATCCTCTTCGTCCTCGTCTTCGTCATCGTCCTCCTCCCCTTCGTTGTCGTCTCCGCTCTTATCTCCTTTATCATCCTCTTCGTCCTCGTCTTCGTCATCGTCCTCCTCTTCGTTGTCATCTCCGTTCTCATTTCCTTAGTTATCATCTTCGTCCTCGTCCTCATCATCGTCCTCCTCCTCTTCGTTGTCATCTCCGTTCTCATTTCCTTAGTTATCCTCTTCGTCCTCGTCCTCATCATCGTCCTCCTCCTCTTCGTTGTCATCTCCGTTCTCATTTCCTTTATCATCCTTTTCGTCCTCGTCTTCGTCATCGTCCTCCTCCTCTTCGTTGTCATCTCCGCTCTTATTTCCTTTATCATCCACCTCGTCCTCGTCTTCGTCATCGTCCTCCTCCTGCTGCAGACATCTAGGGGTAGCGGCGCTCATAGGCCAGCCAGACGCGGTGCCAGCCAGCCAGCCAGCACGCCAGACGGTGGGGTGGTTGAGCCCCAGCCAAGCAACAACCAGGACTCGTATTTTCAAAGCTATCGACGCAGTTGTTGGGATTCATGGATTGTTTTGTGATCCTGGTGATAATTTTACACGGAGTTTGCATGGATACGAAAAACACCCATAGAAATCTGGTTAAAAATAGTCGGACTCGTATTTTCAAAGCTATCGACGCCTCTGTACCTAAGCCTGTTTCAAAAGCCTCTCGTAGAAGTTGTTGGGATTTCCATGGACTGTTTTGTGATCCTGGTGATAATTTTACACGGAGTTTGCATCATGGACGTAAAAAACACCCATAGAAATCTGGTTAATCTTCTCTGCGGCCTTGTGAAATAGTCGGACTCGTATTTTCAAAGCTATCAACGCCTCTGTACGTCTGTTTCAAAAGCCTCTCGTAGAAGTTGTTGGGATTTCCATGGACTGTTTTGTGATCCTGGTGATAATTTTACACGGGGTTTGTGTCTTGAACGTAAAATAGCACCCATAAAAATCTGGTTAAGCTTCTCTGCGGCCTTGGGAAATAGTCGGAATGGGAGCCTCGTACGTTTAAGAACATGGACCCAAGCCAGCCAGCCTCCCGTGCCGCCCGTGCTGCTGCCGCCACGAGGAGGTGCAGGAGGGGCAGGCCTCCACGTGGCCGCCGCACTGGTTGAACGGACGGGGGTTTTCAGAAATAGAAACAAATGAAGCAACCTTGTTAGTGCCAAGTATGCCAGACATGCCTGTTCACCTGCCCCCCCCTCTCTCTCTCTCTCTCTCTCTCTCTCTCTCTCTCTCTCTCTCTCTCTCTCTCTCTCTCTCTCTCTCTCTCTCTCTCTCTCTCTCTCTCTCTCTCTCTCTCTCTCTCTCTTTTTCGGTGTGTGTGTGTGTGTGTGTGTGTGTGTGTGTGTGTATGGGGGAGGTGATGTAAGAAGTATATAAGTAAATAAATGTGTGTGTGTGGGGGGGGGGGGGAGGTGATGTAAGAAGTATATAAAGTAAATAAATGAATAAGTGGATAGATAAAATAACACACATAGAATAAAACCCACCAAATTCTTCATCCGCATGAATGAATATTATACTATGAATCATTGATATAATAGTTTTGAAAAACAAAAAATAAAAAGTTCCCCTACTAAGCTGAAATCGTGCGCCACGCGGCTGGCAAAGAAACGCACCAGCAAATAATATACTCACGCACAAGATGAAAGGCTTGTTGCTAGGTCAGCAGTATGTCTTTTAAGCCTAAGTCGCGTCAATTTAGAAGACCTAAAAATATACATTCCTTGCTATTCTCACGACGCAGAGCTGCTGCCAACTTTCCTGGCACGCTCCCGCGGCGGCGTCGCGCCCGCCCGCGTCTCGCCCAGCGGCCTGGCACGCCGCCGCCCACCACGACCCGCGGCTGTACCAGGCTAACATCGGTATTCATGTTGAATCACTTGTTTGTGGGCTGCTCCCGTGCCCACCATGCCTCGGCATTTGGTGTTTCCAGCTTGTAAAAAAAAAAAAAAAAAAAAAAAAAAACAATCTAGCATGTAACTCATGGTGGTGAAGATTTTGGTGTTTTTCAATGTGTTGGGGTGGAGATAGGATGGGGGTGATGATTGAGGGTGGAGGTTTTGAGGTGGGAGTGGAGCGTCGAGGCATCTCTGGAAGTAATAATTCCATCATTCTTACTTTCGGCATCGTCCTCTGACAGCATGTTGAGGCCATTTGAGTTTTTTTTAATAATTTTTAGCCCTCTGATCTGTCTCCTATACCATAAAGCAAACTTGAAACCACGCCTGTATAAGTGGGCGTGCGCGCTGGGTCGCCCCACACCCCCACACCCCGCAGGCTGGCCGCCACGGGGCACTTTAGGATTCCCTGTGGCCGGAGAGTTTTCTGTGCTCCTCAAGTTTTCTTTGTACCGCCCGTCCCTTCAACCCCCCCCACCCCCAGTCGCCTCCCTCAGGATCCACACCAGCAGGGGGCGGCACGAGGAGTATCATCATCATCATCACCATCATTCATCTCTCGTCGGCATCACTTTAAAATGGGGAGGAGGAAGAGGAAGGGGCAAGTCCATCGGGTGGGAAAGGGGAGGGGGAGGGGGAAGTAACAAGGGGAGGGGGGGGGGGGGGGAGGAGGAGGAGGAGGAGAAGGAGGAGGAGGAGGAGGAGGGGGTAGGTTAGGATGGGTGGTGGTGGTGGGGGGGGAGGAATGCGGCTGCTCCATTTAAATCTGAGTCCCATGACAAACCGTGTTCTAGTTGGCTTTTTTGAGGACTGTAATGGCGGAAATACGGGTGGTCGTGACACACACACACACACACACACACACACACACACACACAAACACACAAACACACGGAACTCTGGACGAAAGCACCGATTATAGATACTGACTAATTAGAAGAAAAAAAACATTAAGCGAAAGTTAATAATGATTACAAGATAAGGAAAGGAGAAACATAGTAGAAGTATCAGTAGTAGTAATAGTAATAGTAGCAGCAACAATAGTAGTAGTAATAATAATAATAATAATAATAATAATAATAATAATAATAATAATAATAATAATAATAATAATAATAATAATAATAATAATAATAATAATAATAACATCAACAACAATAAACTAATAATCTAGAGGTGCGGGAGCGTCAAGTAGGGAGCAACGACCAGCGGCGGGGGAGGCTGGGTATAGGGGACCGGGGGTGGGGTATGGGGACAAGATTAGCGGCGTGGCGGCAGCAGAGGGGCGGTGCCAAGTGCCAGAACACGAGCAGCCCCCGGAGTGCCTGCCCCCCCCCCCCTTCCCTCACCTGCCACGTGTGTCTCATTGGCGGCACAGGTAGGTTTGGAGACAGATAGGCAGGCACTCAGGTAACAGCAGGCACGCAGGTAGGCAGAAGAGCCGTAGACAGGTGAAGGTGGTGATGAAAGTGCTTATAATCTTTAGGCATCTCTTTGTTTTTGAAGTGAACAGAAACACCTGAGCTGGTTTTGTGTCTTTACTGGGTCAAGCATACACAAGTGCTGGGTGCAGGGCGAAGAAGCGAGAGAAAACGTGTCACTAGCGGAGAGCAGAGAGAACAGTTTGGGACACGTAGAGGTTCAATAGGTAGTTCTTGAATGATTGACTTCACTTTCTTAACTAGACCTCTTGTTCGTCTTCTTACTCATTATATAAAAAAAAGAAGTGCAGAGAGTAGAGAGAACAGTTTGGGACACGTAGAGGTAGAGGTAGTTCTTGAATAATTGATGTCACTTTCTTAACTAGACTCCTTGTTCGTCTTTTTACTCATTACAAAAAAAAAAGTGCATAGATGACCCCTTGTTCGTCTTCCTACTCATTGCATAAAAAAAAGAAGTGCAGAGAGTAGAGAGAACAGTTTGGGACAGTCACTTTCTTAACTAGACTCCTTGTTCGTCTTTTTACTCATTGCATAAAAAAAAGAAGTGCAGAGAGTAGAGAGAACAGTTTGGGACACGTAGAGGTAGAGGTAGTTCTTGAATGATCGACTCCACTTTCTTAACCAGACCTCTTGTTTTTCTTCTTATTCATTACATAAAAAAAGAAGTGCAGAGAGTAGTAAGGACAGATTGGGACACGTACATGTATTTTTTTCAACAGTAAAGGAAGCAGCTCAAGGGCAAAAATAAATAATGCTGCGACCCCCCTCCTCGCTAATCACTACCCCTATATAAAAAAAAGTTTAGAAGAGTGGCCAAAAAAGAGGTCAATTTCGGGAGGAGAGGTGTCCCGTATATAGGTTCAGGCAGCTCTTAACGACTGACCTCACTTTCTTAGCCAAACCCTCTGTTCATCTTCTTGCTAACGTCATGCGCAAAAGGAGGAGAGTATTAAGATCACCCCTATCCGAAGTTGACCCTCTCTTTATGGCCTTTCATTCTATTTTTGTTTACAAGACCAGCGCCTATTGAGCTCTTGTTTCATTCATCTTTTTATTTTTTGCCCTTGAGCTTCTTCCTCTGCTGTAAAAAAAAGTAGACATATACATTTTGACCCAGCATCCCACCCGCGTGAAGCTTCCTGGTCCCCTCTCTGCATCTTTCACCAGGGGACACCTCTAACTCCTCACCTCCTCTCCCCTTCCCATCGCTCCCTGTCCCTTCTTTCCCCTTTCCATCGTTCCCCTTTCCCTGCTCTCCCCTTCCCATCGTTCCCTGTCCCTCCTCTCCCCTTCCCATCGTTCCCTTTCCCTGTTCCTCCATTCCCATCGCTCCTTGTCCCCGCTGTCTGGGCGCCCACGACTCATCACACACAGAGAGACAACAAACACAAAGGCGTCACACTCCTCTCCGCGGGACGAAGGGGAGCCTGGGAATGTTGTGACACGCAGAAGGGACTCGGGGCCGTCCCACGTGGGTCCAAATTTACAAATAACCATCAATTAGGTCAGACAGCCGCCCCTGCCGCCACCGCCGCATCAGTGTTGCCAACTAAGGGAGGAAGGGAAGAGGAAGGGAGGGGAACAATAAAAAGTGGAGAGAAGGGAAGGGGAACGATGGGAAAGGAAGAGGAGGGGATGGGCGGGTCGGGAAGGGAAAAGGAAGGAAGGGGAACGCTGGAAAGTGGAGAGAAGGGAAGGGGAACGATGGGAGAGGAAGAGGAGGTGAAGGGCGGGTTGGGAAGGGAAGAGGGGGGAAGGGGAACGATGGTAAATTGAGAGAAGGGAAGGGGAACGATGGGAGAGGAAGAGGAGGGGAAGGGCGGGTTGGGAAGGGAAGAGGGAGGAAGGGGAACGATGGAAAGGGGAGAGGAGGGAAGGGGAACGATGAGGGTTGAAAAGGAGGTGAAGGTCGGTCAAGGTATCAGACAGGACGCTACTTGCAATGTGCTGTCAAGGCGGCACCACTCCGGCCCCCAACCCCTGAACACCTGTTGAGCGCCGAGCCACACACCTGCCTGGCTTGTGGTGATGTCCCCCTTCCTCTATCACTGCAGACCCAACCTTCCCGACTACTCCGAGATGACTTTCAGGGCAGTTCCACAGTTCAACGCGGGAAGTTTGTCCAACGCTCCCTGACCAAACATCTGAACACCTGTAGAACGTCAAGCCACACACCTGCCTGGCTTGTGGTGCGTGTCCGCCTTCCCCTCCACTGCAGACCCGACCTTCCCGACTACTCCGAGATGAAAGCGCAAGTTTGTAGCGGGGGATCCACGAGGACCACTCTTAAAAAATAAAAAAAGGTAATTTGCCGGAGTGTTGGAGGGGCCAAGTCAAAGGGTGGGGGTGGGGTGGGGGGTGAATAACGAAGAAAGGGAAAGGGGAGGGGGTGGGGGGGGCAGGTCACGTGACATCCCGGTGAGGAGTGATTTAATTTGGCGGATGATTTTATTTTTTTAGTGAGTGAGTGAGCGAGTGAATGGGTGAGTGAGTGAGTGAGTGACCTGCTTATTAGTACCTCGTTAGTGAGTGTTTTGTAGGGGCGAGGGAGAGGGGAAAATTTTGGGGAGAGAGAGAGAGAGAGAGAGAGAGAGAGAGAGAGAGAGAGAGAGAGAGAGAGAGAGAGAGAGAGAGGAGGGAGGGAGGTATACACAGAGAGGGAGAGGGAAGGGGAGAAGAAGGAAATTATGAAAGGGAGGGAGGAGAGCAGGGAGGAGAATAGGGAGAAATAGGAACAACGCAAGATAGTGAAGGAAGGTGAATGATAAAAAAAAATGTGAATGAGTATATTATTATCATTGTTACTCTTCTTCACCTTCTTCTTCTTCTTCTTCTTCTTTTTCTTCTTTATATTCATCTTCTTTTCTTCTTCTTCATCTTCTTTTTCGTCTTCTTTTTCTTCCTCCTCCTCCTCTTCTTCTTCTTCTTCTTCACCTTCTTTTTCGTCTTCTTTTTCTTCCTCCTCCTCCTCCTCCTCTTCTTCTTCTTCTTCTTCATCTTCTTTTCTTGTCCTTCGTCTTCTTCTTCTAACTTTACTTCTTCTACTTCTTGTATTTCTTCTACTTTTTCGTCTACTTCTTCATCTTCTTCTTCTTCTTCTTTTCCTTCTTTTACTTTCTCATCTTCTCCTTTCCTTCTGCTTCTCCATCTTCTCTTCTTTCTTCTTCTTATTAGCCTTCTATTACCACTTTTATTACAGCCATCCTTATTTATATTATTGAACTAAACGAGGCAGCAGAAACCCGTAGAGTGAGACAAAGACTACGCGCTCTTGTCACTACGCTCCTTCAGCCAGTCAGCCAGTCCACGCACGTTCTAACTCGGCCTTGGAGTAGCGGTGCGTGGCGGGGGCAGACAGACAGGCGCCACTAGGAGGTCAGGAGGCGAACTTTTCCTTTCTGTTCTCTTTTCCTCATCCATTGCTTCATTCATCTCCTCTCTCCTTCATCCCCTTCCTTCCTTCCTTCCTTTCCTTATTCATTTCTGCTTTCATCTTCTCCCTTCTTCATCCCCTTCCTTCATTCCTTCCCTTCTTTTTTTATTCACTTCTTTATTCATCTTCTCCCACTTTCATCCCCTTCCTTCCTTCCTTCCTTCCTTCCTTTCCATATCCACTTCTGTTTCCATCTCCTTCTTCTTTCATCCCCTCTCTTCTTTCCTTCCTTTCCTTATCTACTTCTCCATCCATCTCCCAGCTCCTTCATCCCCTTCCTTCCTTCCTTCCTTTCTTTCCTTATTCACTTCTGCTTTCATCTCCTCCCTCCTTCATCCCCTTCCTTCCTTCCCTCCTTTCCTTATCCACTTCTCCACCCATCTCTTCCCTCCTTCATCCCTTTGCTTCCTTCTTTTTCTACTCCACTTCACCCATCTCCTCCCTCCTTCCTTCCTTTCATCATCCACTTATCCATTCATATCCTTCCTCCTTAGTCCTCTCCCTCCCTTCCTTCCTTTCTTTCCTTATTCACTTCTTATCCATCTCTCTCTTTCATCCACTTCCTTATCAAAACCACTGGAATAGCACCACGGTCGACCACCATCACCGCGTTCACCACCATCCACCATCCACCTCCACCATCGTCCACCCACACACGCGAGGGAACTGTATAATGAGTCGATGCTTTTGTTTGCACGCTGAATACCTCTTTTGTTCGCCTCTTGTTCGGGGTGCGGGCGGCGACAGGGCGGGGGTGTTGGAGACCTCGAGGCGCCGTACTGTTAGACCGCCGAGGGTAGGCTGAGATGAGGCGGAAAGAAGGAAGGAAAGAAGGGGACGAAGGAGGGATGAGATGGATGGAGGAGTGAATGAGGAAAGGAAGGAAGGAAGGAAGGAAGGAAGGATGGAAGGAAGGAAAGCAGAAGGGATGAAGGAGTGAATGAGGAAAGGAAGAAAGAAAGGAAGGAAGGAAGGAAGGAAGAAAGGAAGGCAGGATGGATGGATGGATGGATGGAAGGAAGGAAGGAAGGAAGGAAGGGGATGAAGGAGGGAGGAGATGAATGGAGGAGTGAATGAGGAAAGGAAGAAAGGAAGGAAGGGGATGAAGAAGGGAAATGGATGGGGAAGTGGGAGAGGAAAGGAAGGAAAGAAGGAAGGAAGGTAAGAAAGAAGGAAGGAGATGAAGAGGGAAGAGATGGATGGGGAAGTGGATGAGGAAAGAAGGAAGGAAGGTAAGAAAAGGAAGGGGATGAAGAAGGGAGGAGATGGATGGGGAAGTGGATGAGGGAGGAAAGGAAAGAGGGAAGGAAGGAAGAGGATGAAGTAAGGAGGAAATGGATGGAGAAGTGGATGAGGAACGGAAGGAAGAGAGGAAGTAGGGGTGGTAGGAGAGAAGGAAGGGGAAAGAAGGAAGGGGATGACGGAGGGGGGAGATGGGTGGAGGAGTAAATAAAGAAAGGAGGGAAGAAGGGAGGGATGAAGGGGGGAGGAGATGGATAAAAAAAGAAGAAGAAAAAGAGGTAGAAGGAGGGGAAGGAGGAGGAATAGAAGAAGAGGAAGAGAGGGGAGAAGAGGGAGGGTGTCTTTGTGTAGTATACCACGAAAAGGGGAGGGAGGGGAGGAGGGGAGGAGGGGGGGAGGGGGGAGGGGATGCAAGGGAGGATGGGAGATGAAAAGTGAGCGTGAAGAGGCTGTGATTAAAGAAACTTTTTATTACTATTTTTTTTGTCGCCACAGTCGCTTATGGAGGAGGAGGAGAAGGAGGAGGAGGAGGAGAAGGAGGAGGAGGAGGAGGAGGAGGAGGAGGAGGAGGAGGAGGGATAAGTTATTGTGGTAAAAATTGCCGAGGGATATTAAAAAAAAGTGTAACAAAAAGATGAGAAAAGAAACATTAGTGAAAGGTGACGTGAGAGAGAGAGAGAGAGAGAGAGAGAGAGAGAGTAATAATGATGATGACGATGAACATAATGATAAAAGAAGATGGAAAGAAAAAAATGGAAGAAAAAACGAGAAGAAAAAAAGTCAAAGACGAAAAAAAAGAAAATAACGAAAAAGAAGACGAAGAAAAAAGAAAAAAAGATGAAAGAAAAAAATTGAAAGAAGAACAAGAAATAAAAGAAGAATCAGAGAAAAAGTAGATGGATTGAGATGTGGATGAGGAAAGAAAGGAAGAAAGGAAGGAAAGAAGGAAGGAAGGAAGGAAAAGAGGAAGGGGATGAAGGAAGAAACAGAAGGAGGTGAGGAGGAGAGTGGATAAGTGACGGTGGTGGCGGAGTGGATGGAGAAGTGGAGTTAGAAGTGGAGTAGAAGTGAAATTACAAGAACAAATGGAAAAAAATGAAGAGTGGAAGAAAGTGGAGTAAGAAGAAAAGTGGTGATAAAGGAGGTGGAATGGATTAAGTGGAGTTAGAAGTGTAGTTAGAAGTGGAATTAAAGTGACGAGTGGAAAAAAAGTGGAGTAAGAAAAAAAGTGGTGACAATGGTGATGAAGTGGAATGGATTAAGTGGAGTTAGGAGTAGAGTTAGAAGTGGAGTCAGAAGTGGAATTAGAAGAAAAAATGAATAATGAAAAGTGGATGAAAGTAGATTTAAAAGAAAGTGGAGTAAGAAGAAGAAAAGGGGTGATAATGGTGGTGGAGTGGAATGAATTAAGTGGAGTTCGGAGTGGAGTTAAGAATGTAGTTAGAAGTGAAATTAGAAGAAAAAAAATAAAAAGAAATGTGGATGAAAGTACTTGATTTTAAAGAAAGTGGAGTGGGAGGAAGAAAAATGGTTAGGAGTGGAGTCAGAAGTGGAATTAGAAGAACAAAAAGAAGAATGAAAAGTGGAAGAAAGTGGAGTGAGAGAAAGAAAAAGTGATGATGGTGAACAGGATAAAAGTGGAAGTAAGATTTTAGAAGGAAACAACAACAGCAACAACAACAACAACAACAACAACAACAACAACAACAACAAAAACAACAAAAACAAAAACAAAAACAACAACAACAATAAAAAACCTCCCCTTCTCCTCTCCTCCTCTCTTCTCCTCTTCTCACCTCCTCTCTCTCCCTCACACCCTTCTTCTTTTCTCTTCCCTTTCCTTCTTGTGCTTTTTACTTCCCTCTTCTCTATCCTCCTCTTTTATTTGTCTCCCTCCTTCTTTTTACTCCCCTCTTCTCTATCATCCTCTCCCTTCTCCTCTTCCTTCTCTCTCCCTCACACCCTTCTTCTTTTTTCTCTTCCCTTTCCTTCTTGTGTCTTTTACTTCCCTCTTCTTTATCCTCCCCTTTTATCAGTCTCCTTCCTTCTCTCTCCTTTCTCTTCCACACACTGTTCTTCTTCCCTCCTCCATCTTCTCTCCCTCTTCTTCTCTTTCTTCTTGCCCTTTCTACTCTCCTCTGTCATCCCCTTTTATCCGTCTCCCTTTCCTCCTCACACCCTTCTTCTTCCCTCTTCCATTTTCTCTCCCTCTTCTTCTCTTTTTTGTTGCCCTTTCTCCTCTCCTATTCTCTCTTCATCTCCTCTCCCATTTCTCTTGTTTCCTCCTCTTCCCCTTTCTCATCCTCCTTTTCTTTCTGTCCTTTATTTTACTTTCTTCCTCCTCTTTAACATTCCCTATACATCTTCTCTCCTCCCCCCCCTCTCTCCCCTCCCTCACCTGCCTCCTCCCCTCGCTCACTCACAAAGACCAGCAGCGCCTAGGCCTAACAAGTCTACGAGGGTTGGTTGCTGTTACTCATGGACACAAACAGAAATAGCGGCGTCAGTACTGCCCTCGCTCTCGTCCTCTTCCTTCCAGTCCATTGGCTCACCATCACGACCACTATAACAGTCTCAACACCACTGCCACACCCCTCAACACCACTACCACCCCCCCCAACACCACTACCACCCCCTCAACACCACTACCACCACGCTGGACACACTCTTCGATCCTTTCACGCCGCACAATGGAGGATGACTCATGATCGTGTGAACAAGTCGACCGATGGACTCTTCTGTTTCTCCGGTCTGATTTATTATTTTGTTCCTCTCTTCGTTATGGATGCGACTAACAGTAATGGTAATAGTAACAGTTATAGTAATAGTGGTACCAAGCCCATATTCTCTAGCATTGGGGGGCTAGGACGGTGTTTTTAAAAGCTTCCTCCCCTCACAATTTCCAAAGGCCTAAAAGGAGGTTAGTCGAGTTCTAATAATTGTTTTTTCAGGTTCATGGTATAGAGGAAATGTCCGACTATCACCAGGGCCATTAAAGTATCCTCTGGAAATACTCTAAACTCCTACGAAAGCCTTGTCGAGTGTGTGAGCTTGGCCGCCGAAATGTTTAGAAATATGACCCTTACACTTCACCCACCCACGTTTGTTAAGGTTTTCGTGGAGAGTATGGGTAGGTTTGTGAGCCTGGTCATAGTTTGACAAGGATGCTTTAACGCACACGATACCTTCTTAAACACTCACAACACAGTCTTCGCAACACTTTAACGCACCCCAAACCTACTTAAACTACCGTGGCCCCGCCGCCGCCCTGCTCTGGGCCACTCACAGCCCCCGGAGTTTAAGATACTTTTGGGGAGCACGAAGAGGTCACCACAAATAGGCATGATTACTGAGATTAGAGATTCTGTACTTGTGAACTTGAGGTGTAATGCTTTACCTGCAGCAGCAACATAAGCTGCAGCAGAAGCAGTGGTGTGTGTCAATGTATGGTGAGGATAATAATACGTTGCCCCCTGTGGGGAGCGCGCGCTAAGGCGTACCCTCCAACCCCCTAAGAGGCAGCAGGTTATTACGGAGGGCGGCGGCGGCGAGGGTATCGTTGTCTCGCGGGCATTGTGCTGGGCGCCTCTGGACACTCGGTAGCGGGTATCACTTTCTGGCCGTCTTTGTGTTGGCGGTCGTGCGGGTTACTGAGCCGTGCAGCGCCCACTTTGCGGCCATTGTGGCGGGCGGGGGGCTCAGGTTTGCCTTACCTGTGCGACGAAGAGGGAGGACACGGAGGGCCCTGTCGCGGGGTGGGCAGGGAGGGAGGGAGGGAAGATATGGAAGGCAGGAAAGAGGTAGGGAGGAAGACATGGACTGTTTAAAGGGCAAGGCACAGCAGGGTAAGGAGGGGAGGATAAGGAGGGGAATGATGAGAAAGAAGAATATGAAACTGTATATATATATATATATATATATATATATATATATATATATATATATATATATATATATATATATATATATATATATATATATATACACACACGCAAAGGTTTTACTTGGATTACTTCCTAAGGTAAAAGGGAAGCTAACGAAGATAGGCAACAACAAATACGAGAACCAGTTAAGTTTAAGTAGATAAAATGGAAGAAGATGAAATACATGAGTCTTGGAGTTGGAAGGGCGTTCTAGGAGGGGGGGGGGGGGTAGCGAAGGGCAGGTAGGTCGGCAGCGGGGGGCTCGGGGCTCAGCGCGGAAGGGGGGGGTGGAGCTGTCACCACCCTCGTCACCTGGGCACGGAACCACAAGCTTTGCCGGGCAGCGGAACACGAGAAGTTGAGGCGAGCGTCTTACTCTCTCCAAAACCAGAATGTTAGAGATTAAGCTTGAGTTTCGAGGGAAGAAAGGGACGGCGGGGCAAAAATAGAGATAACATCGGTGGAGGATAATCTTCATCAAACAAAGCAGGTGACCAAACTCGCCCGATGAGGGAGTCAAGGTGTTTATATTTTAATGGTAAGAGAGCCGGGCAGGACACATAACAATGGGTTTAAGTTAGATAAATTCAGATGCAACAAAGACAGTCAAGAATTGGTTTAGCAATGGAGTCGTGGAGTCGTGGATGAGTGAAACAGGCTTGATAGTCATGTTGTGAGTGCCATTAACATAGACACATTCAAGAAAGGGTTGGATAAATTCATGGATAGTGAGGTAAGGTGGGGTTAAGTTTACAGGAGCCGCCTTGTACAGACTATATACCGGCCTCTTGCAGACTCCTTACGTTCTTAATAAAGGAGCGAGACAAGATGCAGTGAGGGGCGGGGATGGGGCGGGGGATTTGATTTGATACATTTATTGAGATATACACATACATATAACAGTATACATATATAGTCTCAAAAGGCAGGGGCAGGATGCTCTTCGCGGGAGGACTCAGATAAGCAGAAAACCAGCGGTCGTGTCTGAGGGCAAATCCATCAGCGTCACCGAAACCAGCGGCCCCGGACAGGTAGAGAACGAACCATACTAAACCTGGCGTATGGCTCTTTCCCTCCTCCTCCTCCTCCTCCTTCTCCTCCACCTCCTCCTCCTCCTCCTCCTCCTCCTCTTCCTATCGCCTCCAGCGGATCCGTTACAGATTTCGGCTTCCGTCGCCTCACCAGCAAGGAACACCTGTGGCCGCCCCCCTCAGCCTCCACCGCCCGTCTGCGTACAGGTGAGGCAGGCAGGTGGGGGGGAGGGTAGGGGAGCGGTGGGGAGGAGGGAGGAGGGTCTAAGGGGCGGGGGTACCTGCAGCCACTCGTCACATCGCGGCTACTTGAAGGCAGAAAACAAAATATAGAGAAAGATTTCGAGAGATAGCCGGACGACTAATTCAGGCACGCCGCATGCAAGTGTTTTCTGAGGCTTATATATAAAAAAAAAACAGCTATTAATGACACACACACACACACACACACACACACACAACGACAAAAAAAAAAAAAAATCATTACGCAACCAAAACCATCATCGCCATTTGTTGACACTGAATTTAAAGGGACCGGAGGGGGGGGGAGGGGGGGGGGGGTCAGCAACGGACGGACGGACGGACAGACGGACGGGCGGCGGCTATCAACAGGTATACACGTCCCGGCTAATCTGTCCCCCTCCCTCCCCCTCCCCTCCTCTTCCCTCCCCCCTCTCTCCCTTCTACCCGACCCACCGCCCCTGGAAGCCCTCTCTCTCTAGTTTCTCTTCAACGCAACTTATTAATACTTTTCTCCTCTCCGCGGTCTTTCATAACTTCTCTTCAACGCATCATCTTATTCCTCATCTTCATTCTTTAGTTACCAACTTACTTACTTATCATCTCTGGTCTTTGGTTTCTCTTCATCGCAACTTATTTCTCCTCTCCGCGGTCTCTCATACCTTCTCTTCAATGCATCATCTTCTTCCTCATCTACATTCTTTCTCTTCCAACACAACTTTACTTACTTATCGTCTTCGGTCTTTGGTGTCTCTTCAAGGCAACTTATTTCTCATTTCTCCGGTCTCCCTCTCCCTTCCTCCCGCTCCCCTCTCCCTCTCTCACTCCCGCCGCGGCCTCCAACCCTCGGCACATTGTTCTTGCGCAGCGGTCGTGTAACACCGTCCCGTCCGCCGCTCGTGGGTGGACACACTTATTACGTGGGCCTAATGCGGGGGTTGGGGTGAGGTTGAGGGGTAGGGGGGGGGGTTGGGGGGGAGGGAGGGAGGTAGGGGAGGGATGGGGTGGAAAAAGAGAGAGAGAGAGAGAGAGAGAGAGAGAGAGAGAGAGAGAGAGAGAGAGAGAGAGAGAGAGAGAGAGAATAACAATAAAAAAACAATAAAAAACTTGAAATTAATTAAGCCACACCTACAAATGAACAACGTTACCAATTAAGTTTTTTTTACACTGAAAGTTCTTTGTCCCTCAGTGTATAGCAGCAAGCGATATACCCGGAAAGGAGGAGGAGGTGGAGGAGGAGGGATGGAGGGAGAGAGGATGAAAGAAAAAAAAAAAGGGAAAAAGGGGACGATTAAGGGCTGTGGTAAAAGGGAGAGTCACGCGAGGATGACACAGCAACGCTAGAATGACCGCGCGCTGTGTTGTGATTGCGGCGGCGGTGACAACACATAAACAAACAGCCACGGAGGATGGATATAACACGACGGTCCGGGAGCTTAGAATAGATGATTAGATGGACTGTCTTAATACGGTTCCCAGTGTTTGTGTTCTTGCTAATGTTGCTGTGATTGTTTTTGATGTTATTTCTTTTCATTGCAGATAACTAAACGACAACAAACAGACGGAGACGATAGATAACACGACGAGCTTAGATTAGGTGATTAGATAGACTGTCTTGAATACGGTTTCCAGTGTTTGTGTTCTTGTTAATGTTGCTAGTGATTGTTTTTGATGTTATTCCTTTTACTTCCAGATAACAAAACGACAACAAACAGCCACGGACGGCAGATAACACGGCGGTCCGGGAGCTTAGATTAGGTGATTAGATAGACTGTCTTGAATACAGTTCCTAGTGTTTGTGTTTTTGTTAATGTTGCTAGTGATTGTTTTTGATGTTATTTCTTTTCCTTGCAGATAACAAAACGACAACAAACAGACGGAGACGATAGATAACACGACGAGCTTAGAATAGATGATTAGATGGACTGTCTTAATACGGTTCCCAGTGTTTGTGTTCTTGCTAATGTTGCTGTGATTGTTTTTGATGTTATTCCTTTTCCTTCCAGATAACAAAACGACAACAAACAGGGAGAGACGATAGATATAACACGACGGTCCGGGAGCTTAGATTGGGTGATTAGATAGACTGTCTTGAATACGGTTCCTAGTGTTTGTGTTCTTGTTAATGTTGTGAGTGATTGTGTTTGATGTTATTCCTTTTCCTTCCAGATAACAAAACGACAACAAACAGGGAGAGGCGATAGATAACGGAACTCTTCAGCAACTCAGATAAGGCGATAAGATGCGGCTGTCTTTTCCACGGTTCCCCTTGTATGTGTTTGCTGTGACTCTTTTTGTTCATATTTCCCTTTCCTCTCTGATAACAAAACAACAACAAACAGCCACGGACGACAGATAACGCCACTGTGCAGCAACTCAGATAAGGCGATAAGATGAAACTCTCTTTGCTGCTGTTCCCATTGCTATCTCTCTTTTATCATCGTTGTGACTAGGTTTTTTTCTTCCTATTTTTCTTTTCAATAACTTCAATATCTTTACCATCCTTCACTTTGTTCTTTAGCGTCTAGTTTCTCTTTTACTGTTCTTGGTTTGATTGTACATTTGTGATTCTCTGTGTATGTCTCTTCGTTTTTTCTTCTTTTTCCTTGTTTTCATTCGTTGTTCAGTGTCCAGTTTCTCCCTTACTGTTCTTGTTTTGGTCGTACATATGTTATTCTCTGTCCCTTGCTTTCTTTCTTCTTTTCCCCTTTCTTCATTCGTTGTTCAGTGGTTCTTCGTTTTGTTTCCCTTTCTTTCTTTCTTGGTTCCTTTCTTCTCCATGCTTCGTTGTGTCCAGTTTCCGTCTCACTGTTCTTGCCATGGTTCTTTGTTTTGTTTCCATTGTTTTCCTTCTTGGTTCCTTTTTTCTCCATGCTTCGTTGTGTCCAGTCTCTGTCTTACGTTCTTGCCATGGTTCTTTGTTTTGTTTCCCTTGCTTTCCTTCTTGGTTCCTTTTTTTCTCCATGCTTCGTTGTGTCCAGTTTCCGTCTCACTGTTCTTGCCATGGTTCTTTGTTTTGTTTCCATTGCTTTCCTTCTTGGTTCCTTTTTTCTCCATGCTTCGTTGTGTCCAGTTTCCGTCTCACTGTTCTTGCCATGGATCTTTGCTGTATTTCCCTTGCTTTCCTTCTTGTGTTCCCTTTTCTCCCTTCGCTGTTCACGGTTTAGCTTCACTCACTCACTCTGCCCTAAGCTAAGCAACGAGAGAAGAGGAGACACGCAGACGCTATTCCAACACGTGAACACTATTTTGGTATTCTTTGCGTTATTTTACTTTCTTTCTCGTGTTCCTTTTCTCCATATCGTTTCTCCTCACTCACTTGTCCATATTCTTCAAGGTATCGGGCTCCCATTACGACTAAGATGAATCGGATTTTCATGGGTAATTTTTCCCGTTCAAGATGCAGAATTCGGGTAAAATTAACACTATGACCACAAAACACTCCATGAAAATCCCAGGAACTTTTCAAACAGGCGAAATGAGGTGCCGAGACGGACTGGTGCCATAAGTTAACTGTTCTTTCATACGTTATAATACTAACATTAAATGTGTATGCATATTTGCTGATCATATTTGCCATGGATTTACTTATATTAAAACATTTCTACATCGATGGCTAGGAGACGCGCGGCAACGCTGTACAAGGGATCCCGTACGCTGAACCCGCCCACACCCGCACGTTTAGTTGAGCCGGAGTATAGTAGTGTCAACGAGGGTGGGACAGACAGACACACAAACACGTGGACATCATCTGCCTGTAATCCTCGTCCACACAAAGCCGCGAGTCTCGCCGTAAGCAGTGGCCGAGGGGAGGCGTGCTCGTATGTATCGCTAGCCCGGAGCGTTTTAATCATCTTTACATAACGCGACTCAAGGCCTGCCCCGGCTTAAGCTCGGATAGGAGGCTCCCGCGGTAAACACTGGCCGGGATTACTGCTCTGGTCTGTGTGTGTGTGTGTGTGTGTGTGTGTGTGTGTGTGTGTGTGTGTGTGTTGAGGCGGGGCGCGGAGGACGGCCAGCGAGGGGACTGTCTCCGGGGTGTCCAGGGGTGTGTATAAGTGTGAAGGGGTGGCAAAGATTGTCCATAGGTTGTCCAGGGGTGGCTAAGATCGCCTGTTTGGTGGCCAGGGGTGGCTAAGATTGTCTATAGGGTGTGGAAAGGTGTCTGGGGTTTTCTATAGGGTGTCCAGGGGTGCCTGAAAGTGTGTAGGGGTGGCTAAGATTGTCTATATTACAGGGGTTCCCAACCTGGGGTACATGTACCCCCAGTGGTACATTTGTACTTTTCAGGGGGTACATCGGGTCCGAGAGAATAACCACTACTGTACAATACATGGTGCTGTAATCTGCATTCAAATTGCACCATGTCGTGTTTTTTTTTTCAATTTCCTCATTAATAAGCAAAACTATTATTTAAATTATATCATCATTCTACACATACAGATTTCATTATAAAATAATATCAAAATATTACAATTTCGTTTTTTATCCTATTTTTTAGGGGTACACGGGAACCTATAAAAATGCCCAAGGGGTACAGAGGAACAAAAAGGTTGGGAACCCCTGGTCTATAGGGTGTCTTGGGGTGTTGAAAGTGTGTAAGTGTGGCTAAGAATGTCAATGGGGTGTCCAGGGGTGTTTCAAAGTATCCAGGAGTGTCTTAGGATTGTCTATGTGTCCAGGGGTGTTTAAAAGTATCCAGGAGTGTCTTAGGATTGTCTATGTGTCCAGGGGTGTTTAAAAGTATCCAGGAGTGTCTTAGGATTGTCTATGTGTCCAGGGGTGTTTAAAAGTATCCAGGAGTGTCTAGGATTGTCTATGTGTCCAGGGGTGTTTAAAAGTATCCAGGAGTGTCTTAGGATTGTCTATGTGTCCAGGGGTGTTTAAAAGTATCCAGGAGTGTCTTAGGATTGTCTATGTGTCCAGGGGTGTTTAAAGTATCCAGGAGTGTCTTAGGATTGTCTATGTGTCCAGGGTGTTTACAAGTATCCTGGTTTGTCTAGGATTGTCTATGTGTCCAGGGGTGTTTAAAAGTATCCAGGAGTGTCTTAGGATTGTCTATGTGTCCAGGGGTGTTTAAAAGTATCCAGGAGTGTCTTAGGATTGTCTATGTGTCCAGGGGTGTTTAAAAGTATCCAGGAGTGTCTTAGGATTGTCTATGTGTCCAGGGTGTTTAAAAGTATCCAGGAGTGTCTAGGACTGTCTATGTGTCCAGGGGTGTTTAAAAGTATCCAGGAGTGTCTTAGGATTGTCTATGTGTCCAGGGGTGTTTAAAAGTATCCAGGAGTGTCTAGGATTGTCTATGTGTCCAGGGGTGTTTAAAAGTATCCAGGAGTGTCTAGGATTGTCTATGTGTCCAGGGGTGTTTAAAAGTATCCAGGAGTGTCTTAGGATTGTCTATGTGTCCAGGGTGTTTAAAAGTATCCAGGAGTGTCTAGGATTGTCTATGTGTCCAGGGGTGTTTAAAAGTATCCAGGAGTGTCTAGGATTGTCTATGTGTCCAGGGGTGTTTAAAAGTATCCAGGAGTGTCTTAGGATTGTCTATGTGTCCAGGGGTGTTTAAAAGTATCCAGGAGTGTCTTAGGATTGTCTATGTGTCCAGGGGTGTTTAAAAGTATCCAGGAGTGTCTTAGGATTGTCTATGTGTCCAGGGGTGTTTAAAAGTATCCAGGAGTGTCTTAGGATTGTCTATGTGTCCAGGGGTGTTTAAAAGTATCCAGGAGTGTCTTAGGATTGTCTATGTGTCCAGGGGTGTTTAAAAGTATCCAGGAGTGTCTAGGATTGTCTATGTGTCCAGGGGTGTTTAAAAGTATCCAGGAGTGTCTTAGGATTGTCTATGTGTCCAGGGGTGTTTAAAAGTATCCAGGAGTGTCTAGGATTGTCTATGTGTCCAGGGGTGTTTAAAAGTATCCAGGAGTGTCTAGGATTGTCTATGTGTCCAGGGGTGTTTAAAAGTATCCAGGAGTGTCTAGGATTGTCTATGTGTCCAGGGGTGTTTAAAAGTATCCAGGAGTGTCTTAGGATTGTCTATGTGTCCAGGGGTGTTTAAAAGTATCCAGGAGTGTCTAGGACTGTCTATGTGTCCAGGAGTGTTTAAAAGTATCCAGGAGTGTCTAGGACTGTCTATGTGTCCAGGGGTGTTTAAAAGTATCCAGGAGTGTCTAGGACTGTATATGTGTCCAGGGGTGTTTAAAAGTATCCAGGAGTGTCTAGGACTGTCTATGTGTCCAGGGGTGTTTAAAAGTATCCAGGAGTGTCTTAGGATTGTCTATGTGTCCAGGGGTGTTTAAAAGTATCCAGGAGTGTCTAGGATTGTCTATGTGTCCAGGGGTGTTTAAAAGTATCCAGGAGTGTCTAGGACTGTCTATGTGTCCAAAAGTATCCAGGAGTGTCTAGGATTGTCTATGTGTCCAGGGGTGTTTAAAAGTATCCAGGAGTGTCTAGGATTATCTATGTGTCCAGGGGTGTTTAAAAGTATCCAGGAGTGTCTAGGACTGTCTATGTGTCCAGGGGTGTTTAAAAGTATCCAGGAGTGTCTAGGATTGTCTATGTGTCCAGGGGTGTTTAAAAGTATCAAGGAGTGTCTAGGATTGTCTATGTGTCCAGGGGTGTTTAAAAGTATCCAGGAGTGTCTAGGATTGTCTATGTGTCCAGGGGTGTTTAAAAGTATCCAGGAGTGTCTAGGATTGTCTATGTGTCCAGGGGTGTTTAAAAGTATCCAGGAGTGTCTTAGGATTGTCTATGTGTCCAGGGGTGTTTAAAAGTATCCAGGAGTGTCTAGGACTGTCTATGTGTCCAGGGGTGTTTAAAAGTATCCAGGATTGTCTAGGACTGTCTATGTGTCCAGGGGTGTTTCAAAGTATCCAGGAGTGTCTTAGGACTGTCTATGTGTCCAGGGGTGTTTAAAAGTATCCAGGAGTGTCTTAGGACTGTCTATGTGTCCAGGGGTGTTTAAAAGTATCCAGGAGTGTCTTAGGATTGTCTATGTGTCCAGGGGTGTTTAAAAGTATCCAGGAGTGGGACTGTCTATGTGTCCAGGGGTGTTTAAAAGTATCCAGGAGTGGGACTGTCTATGTGTCCAGGGGTGTGTACTGAGCCCGTATTCCTAAACGTCTCGGCGCCTCAGTCCGTTTGTTTGAAAAGCCTCTCGTAGAAGTTCCTGGGATATCCATGGACTGTTTTGTGATCCCCGTGATAGTTTTACCCAACTTCTGCACCCTGAACGAAAAAAAAAAACACCCATGAAAACCAGGTTAATATTCTGTGGCCTTGGAAAATAGTCGTAATGGGAGCTCGATATAGACTTATTAGGTCGTATTATAAGACATTTCGCCGCCCAAGAACACATATCTGACAAGGCTTTCGTAGGAGTTGCGGGCATTTCCAGAAGTAGTTTTATGACCCTGGTGTTAGTTTGACCCTTCTTCTGTACCGTGAACCTAAGGAAACACTCATTAGAACCCGACTGACCCCTTCTTTAACCTTTAGAAATTGTTAATGTGAAAAGCGAAAGTGTCTTATAACATCAACCTAAAAAATGTCTCAGGGGTATCTTGAGGGAGTCATTACGTGCATCGTCTCTGTGTCAACACCCCGGGGGCTGCACGCTGCGGAGGGGGGATGGGACGCGTGCGGGCCCTGGGGTAAAGTGCCGAGGCCGAGGCGCGGGTCAACAGGATTATGAGGGCCGAGCGGAGGGCACAAAGGGACACGGGGACGGGCTGTGTTTTGCCTGTGCACATTTTTCAAAACTCGCGCCACTTGTCCAAACAGAGACGAGGCTGACGGTCTGCTCCTCCCGCCCACCGCCTTTGTAATGCAGTGAGGGAGACAGACTGATGGCAATACTAAAGATGCGCATATATAAAGCAATGTTCGCGTAACGCTGCTCACTGGTTAGCGTATGGGCGCGGCGTCCAGGAGGGCCCGGGTTCGCGTCCCGTGCGCCGCCACAACCTGATAATTTACAGTCATCGCTGATTGGCCTAAGACTACCCACATGCTGTCTGAAGACCACCTATCAATCCGAACTCTAGATTCTCTCTCTAAAAGTGGATTAAAGATGAGTTCCGGCGGACAGCATAAGCCAAACAAGATGGCGCCACTATAAACACCTGCCTGCGCCATAACGGGCTGGGGCCGACCATCAGGCCCCACCAAGAAAGCCTACCGGCGCCACAGACGAAACGTAACCCCCCCAGAAATTGGCAAATTATATTATTATTATTATTATTATTATTATTATTATTATTATTATTATTATTATTATTATTATTAAAAATGAGTATTTGATGATATCAGAGTTTTCGTTCGATTTTTTTATTTTGGATGGAGCGGAGGCAGCTCGAGGGCAAAAACAACAACAACAAAAAGCTCGCTGGGTGCTGCTAAATACAAATTGGTAATGTGTATCTGTATATGTCTATCTATCTGTCTCTCATTCTAACTATCTATGTATTTATCTATAAAAAACACAGATACACACATACATAATAACGAAGATAATACATGAAAAAAATACACTTTTCCGATACGATCATTTTAAAAATTTGTCCACATGGGCCTGACCGGGATTTGAACCCGGGACCTCTCGCACCCTAAGCGAGAATCATACCCCTAGACCATCAGCCCGGTGAAGGGGTTGGAATGAGGCGTGGTCTAACCTGGCAGTCCGCCCAGCCAAGGCCGACCACTACAGACCAAGGTGCCATACGTAACTTCGCTGGTCGGTAGCAAGGCGACAAGTTGGTGCTGCCAGAAGCCTCTTGGTGCTGCCTAGCGGAGTTGTCTTTGCTCAGTATTCTCAGACGCCTCCACCTCTCACCTCACCTATTTCCAAAGGCCGAAAGGTAGATTAATCAGGTTCCCATGAGTGTTTTTTTAGGTTCATGGCACAGAGGAAGGGTCAAACTACCACTAGGGTCATAAAGGTACCGATGGAAATCCTAGAAATCCTACGAAAGCCTTGTGAGATGTGCGTGGTTGGGCGCCGAAATTTTAGGAATACGACTCTGTACCGCGTTACCTCCACGCGGCCCACCGACACCTGGCCCCTGCATGCACGTGTTTACCTGGCTGCTTCAAGGTGATGGAGCAGAGCCGACGCACCGGACACCTGGCACCTGACCGACCTGACCCTGCCCGACTCTGAGCCCGACCCTTCCCACCCGGCTGTAATGGAGTCAGACAGTAGGTAAGAAAAAAAAAAAAAAAAAAAAGAAATGACACACACACACACACACACACACACACACACACCACAAAAAAAAAAAAAAAACAGACGCAAGGATATGGCGAGAGAGAATCCAGTAATGAAATGGAAGATAATCGTAAAATAGTTAATGATGAATAATAACTAGAAAAGCCTGAAGCCATTGAAAGTTAAAAAAATAAAAAGACCGAAATGACAGGAACACAAATACAAAGGAAATGGCAATAGTGTTTTCCCTTCCCTTATATATATTTTGCCACCACAATACTCAGTCTCCCTCGTGTTAAGTCATATAGTGATGTCGCAGGACCTATTTGTGGATATGGGGCGTAGGTAAACACACACACACACACACACACACACACACACGACGGAGCAAGTTGCGTGGCTCCGATTATTGAGATCAACCCGACACCAGAAACAATATTATATCACAAGCATTTCAGCGGCAGACAAACGGTGTTTTTTGCAGATATCTCCTAAACTAATCGTTGGATGAGTATGATATTTCCTCTCTCCTCGTCCCCTCCTTGAACATCCGTTCGTAATTTTTCTTAACATACCATATTGCTATATGTGTTATGTGAGGTTACTGAGTGATATTACGCCTAATCCAGTCATCATATCAAGGTGTTAGTACTCTCTAACCCTTTCTTCTCCCTTCCTCCGTTTCTCCCTTTTTCTCCCTTCCTCCCGTTTCTCTCCCTTTCTTCTCCTTCCCTCCCATTTCTCTCCTTTCTTCTCCTTCCTCCCGTTTCTCTCCCTTTCTCCTCCCTTCCCCTCCCGTTTCTCTCCCTTTCTCCTCCCTTCCCCTCCCGTTTCTCTCCCTTTCTTCTCCCTTCCCCTCCCGTTTCTCTCCCTTTCTTCTCCCTTCCCCTCCCGTTTCTCTCCCTTTCTTCTCCCTTCCCCTCTTCCACTACCTCCCGCTCTCTCCTTTCATCTCCCTTCTTGTTTTCCCCTTCCTTCTTCTCTTTCCCTTTCTCCCTTACCTCCTTAATCTCTTTTTTCTTTCTTCCTTACCTTACCTGTTAAAGAACGGGGAGGTAACTGTCCTCTCCCTGCCGCTCCTCTCCTTCCATCTCCCTTCTTGTCTTCCCCTTCCTTCCTCTCTTCCCCTTCCTCCCTTACCCCCCTTAACCTACTTTTCTTTCTTCCTTACCTTACCTGTTCTTACCTTCCTGTCCGGCCTATCCTCATACAGCAAGGGGAGTTAACAAGGTGATGTGTGGTTAGTCTGATTGTTTTATAGTGCTATTTCACACGTCTCCTCCTTGCACCCATCCCAACACCTCCCTTCCTCTCCTCTACCTACCTACCCTAGTACCCTCCCATCTAACCATCCCGTTCGTCTATCCATCCTCCCTAAAAAAGAGCTATAATGGGGTGATTCTTGGCTGTTACTAATGCTATATTGAACTAGTCCTAATCTCTCACTCACATAAAATTATCTTACCTCATTTTCTTCCTTCCTTTGCATCTTATCTTCCTACCTTGCCTAACTCTCCCACAATATAATGAGGTAAAGGTTGATTTCTGGCTGTTCTGTGTCATGCTGTTTCTCATCCCTCACACGTTGACACATCTTGACTCTCTCCCTTCCTCCCTCATCCTCTTAGTTTCCCACCTCGCCTTACCTTCCCGCCCGCCTATCTATACCGCAAGATGAGCTAACTTTTGATGCCTTTCTGTTGTTATATAAGTCCATTGCTCATCTCGCCCCCTTACAAATACCTTATCTCTCTCTCCCTTCCATATCTTGCTATCTTCCCACCTCGCTTCACCTTCCCGCCCTCCTATCTGTACCGCAAGATGAGCTAACTTTTGATGCTTTTCTGTTGTTATATAAGTCCATTGCTCATCTCGCACCCTTACAAATACCTTATCTCTCTCTCCCTTCCATATCTTGTTATCTTCCCGCCTCGCCTCGCCTTCCCGCCCGCCTATCTATACCGCAAGATGAGCTAACTTTTGATGCCTTTCTGTTGTTATATAAGTCCATTGCTCATCTCGCACCCTTACAAATACGTTATCTCTCTCTCCCTTCCATATCTTGTTATCTTCCCGCCTCGCCTCGCCTTCCCGTCCACCACAAGATGAGCTAACTGGTAATCGTTGTTGATATTAAGTCACTCTTCCTCACCTCTTACACACCTCCCTCCCTCCCTCCCTTATACCTGCTTACCCCTACCCCCCCCCACACACACACCTGACTACCCCATGAGATAACAACACGCGTGGCCCCACCCTTGTCACTCCCTCCTTATCAAGTGCCAACGCAATGAGGGTTTGTTGTGGCACTGGTTGGGTTGGCGGGAGGAGTTGAGCAAGGCGGGGCATACACACACACACACACACACACACACACACACACACACACACACACACACGACTTATATAACATCGGGTGCTTGCTTGTTGACGTTTGTGTTTGTGTAGGTGCTTGTTTGTTTGTGTTTGTTTGTGTGTGTGTGTGTGTGTGTGTGTGTGTGTGTGTGTGTGTGTGTGTGTGTATAGATAAGATGGCGCCACTATAAACTCTTGCCTGCGCCATGACGGGCTGGGGCCGACTACCATCCTCAAGAGAGCCTGCCGGCGATATAGGCGTACACGTAAAACACACACACACACACACACACACACACACACACACACAAAAAAAAAAAAAAACCCGCCTTCGTATTGTCAAACAGCGCATCAGAAGTCACTCAACCCTACGCAGTTCTAAAGTAAAACAAATAAACAAACGAGAGACACATTTCTAAAGGTTACGAGCAGTCCAAACTTTTTTATTATTTTTTTTTCTTTCTACTCAGCCTTAGCAACTCCGGATATTGGGTACACACATACGTCTCGGCGCGTTGTTACGAAGGTGGCTGTGCATAATGAAACACACACACACACACACACACACACACACACACACACACGCACATGGTAATTTATTCACATGTTAACCTAAAGACAGTGTGTGTGTGTGTGTGTGTGTGTGTGTGTGGAGAGAGAGAGAGAGAGAGAGAGAGAGAGAGAGAGAGAGAGAGAGAGAGACCGCATGTACTTCCAATGACCTTGAAACACTTATTAACCTCACCTACTTACCTATCAATCTACCTACCTACCTACAACACTTACCTACTTACTTACCTTACTTACTTATCACATTTACCTGCACTTACCACAACTTACCTCTTAACAACCCACCCTATTCACCTTTAATGTGGTGGTGGTGGTGTGTTGGGACCGTGTGTGTGTGTGTGTGTGTGTGTGTGTGTGTGGTTAACTGTACAATTATACCGTTCTAATTATCTGCTTCTCATTAAACAAGCTCACCTGCCATGCACCTGCAATCTAATCCAGGTCATGCACAGCCTCCCTTCCAGCCTACATCTCGTATCCTCAAACGCTTTCATCTCCCACAACATCTATTTCCAAAGGTCACGAAGGAGAGTAGTCGAGTTCTCATGAGTGTTTTTTTTTTATCTCTTTTTCACATTTACGGTGCATAAAGAAGCTTTGTCAAACTATCACTAGGCTCATAAAACTACCCATGGAAATACCCTACCCACTAACAACAAAACCTCTACGGAAGCTTAATAAAATGTGGATGTGTTGAGGACCACAGATGTTTGAGAATAAATATGAGGCTTAGTATTACATCTCAAGGACAAACTACCCATGGATATACTAACAAAACAACCTCTACGAAAGCTTAATCAAATGTCGATGTGTGTAAGTATAAATCCAGAAGTGTTTACCCATGGAAATACAAACAACACAACCTCTACGAAAGCCTAATCAAATGCAGGTGTGTATATGAGTAAGATAAGAAGTGTTTACTCATGGAAATACTAACACAAAAACCTCTACGAAAGCTCAGGAAATACCGATGTGTGGAAGTGTGAAATCAGAAGTTTTTACCCATGGAAATACAAACACAATAACATCTACGAAAGCCAAATAAAATGCAGGTGTGTATATGAGTAAGATCAGAAGTGTTTACTCAAGGAAATACTAATACAACAACCTCTACGAAAGCCTAATAAAATGCAGATATGTACATTAGTAAGATCAGAAGTGTTTACTCAAGGAAATACAAACACAAAAACCTCTGCGACAGCTTCAGCAAATATCGATGTGTGTAAGTTTAAGACCAGAAGTGTTTACCCATGGAAATACTAACACAAAAACCTCTACGAAAGCCTTATCAAATGCAAATATGTAAATGAGTAAGATAAGAAGTGCTCACCCATGGAAATACTAACACAAAAACCTCTACGAAAGCCTTATCAAATGCAAATATGTAAATGAGTAAGATAAGAAGTGCTCACCCATGGAAATACTAACACAAAAACCTCTACGAAAGCCTAAACAAACGTAAGTGTGTAAGCGCCGAAAGGTTGGAGAAAACGGGTCGTGTTAGTAGCAAGATCTTGGTTAGTAGTACACCTCAAGGTCGCGTTAGTCACCAACCAACCACGCCACCGACAAACTCATGCATGCTTGACCGACACTGCCCCTTCCCCTCTCCTTCCCCACGCTATGAGTCAGAGGTTACGGTGATATTGATTGTGAGGCGCCGCGGAGGCTGGCAAGGGCTATGGCGGGGAGGAGGGTGCAGGTGGGTGGATGGGTGGGTGTGTGGGTGCTGACGCGTATAAGGTGGGAACAGAGAGGGAGTGGTGGATGGGTGGAGGCTTCGGTACTTCCACTTCCACCCACATTTAACCCGGTAACTGCGGGGATCATGTTTCTTAAAGGCCCCTCTAAGCGAGAAAAATAAGAAAAAATCATCACTCACGCAAACCATTTCACAATATATATCAACGCATTTGTCATCAGTTTATGCATCATCTCTTTTTTGGGGGATTATATCAAGGCAAAAATTTGGCCCCCCCGTCGCTGGTACACGGTAAAGCCACAAATTTGGCCCGTCGCTGCTACCGGGTTAATATAGCTTTCGTAGAGGTTGTGTGTGTTAGTGTTTCCATGGCTAGTTTTATGGGCCTAGTGATAGACTGACAAGGCTTTTGCACCATGAACGTGACAACCTCCCATGAGAACCCGACTAATTTAAAACACTTCGAGGCTTGCACACCCACAAGTAAGGCTTTCGTAGAGGTTTTGTGTGTTAGTGTTTCCATGGCTAGTTTTATTGGCCTAGTGATAGTTTGGCAAGGCTTCTGCGCTGTGAACGTGACAACCTCCCATGAGAACCCGACTAATTTAAAACACTTCGGGGCTTGCACACCCACAATTAAGGCTTGCTGGGGTCCATTTGGTTGGTGGGTTATAAGTGGGTGCTAACAGAGGTGGTGGATGAGTGGAGGGTCTGGTGGATGAGTGGTTACAGGTTGAGGGTGAGTGATGACGTGGAGAGAAATAATTAAAGTGGTGGTGGGTGGATGAGTGGGTGGTAAGTGGGTATTAAATTTCTTGAGTGGACAGAGGTGGATGAGGTGGAGGGTCTGGTGGAAGAGTGGTTACAGGTTGAGGGTGAGTGATGACGTGGAGAGGAAGAATTTAAGTGGTGGTGGGTGGATGAGTGGGTGGTAAGTGGGTATTAAATTTCTTGAGTGGACAGAGGTGGATGAGGTGGAGGGTCTAGTGGAAGAGTTATAACAGATTGTGGGTGAGTTTTGACATGTAGAAGAATAAATAAAGTGGTACATAATTATATAGTGAGTGGAAGATGCTTTTTTCTTGCTATATAATTCTTTTCTCTCATCTCTCACTCACTTAAACATGCCTTCCCTCCCTCCCTCCCTCCCTCCCTTATCTTCTTACCCTTCCACCTCACCTCACCTTCTGGCCCGCCCGTCCACCACAATATTAGGTAACTGGTGTCTTGGATGCTAACGAAGCCACGAGGTCACAGGGAAGGAAGATGCTGAATAAGTTGCATTGAAGAGAAACTAAAAACCAAAGATGATACATAAGTTGAATTGAAAAGAGAGTAAAGACAGAAAATGAGAAACAAGTTGATATGAAGAGAAAAAAGATGATAAAAAAGATGATAAAACAGTTGCATTGAAGAGAAAGTAAAGACCGAAGAAGAAAAATAAGTTGAATTGAAGAGAAACGAAAGACCGAAGAAGAGAAACAAGTTGAAATGAAGAGAAACGAAAGACCGAAGAAGATAAATAAGTTGAATTGAAGTGAAAGTAAAGACCGAAGAAGATAAATAAGTTGCACTGAATAAAAACTTAAAACCGAAGACTAATAGTAAAAAAATAATGAAGTGAACGCGTCTCTTGATCAAACAGAAAAGGTCACCAGGTCAAAACGAGGCTCTGAAAAACAAATGAGAGATAATAATGAAAAACACAACGTAAGAAACTGATAAAAACAAAAGATTAATAAATAACAATGCAATATGAAGAAAAAAAAAACATCTCTTGGAAAATACCGCGTCAGTGGTTATAAAAATAAGATTAATACTTATCTTTACTGGCAAATCATTATTATTATTATTATTGTTATTATTATTATTATTATTATTATTATTATTATTATTATTATTATTATTATTATTATTATTATTATTATTATTATTATTGTTATTATCATTATTAGAGGTATGGACACGTTATTCAGTTGAGGTATTTATGTACACACACACACACACACACACACACACACAGGTGGCGGTTCGAGCCCGCTCAGGCCGGATTCTTTCCGTTGACTAAGAGTGGTTACTGTCCCCCCTTGAGCAAAGGGGATGGGGTGTGTGGTGTGTGAGGTCCTGGCAGTACCCAGAGATCGACGATAAAGAGCACTTGCTCATGTCGGGAGGGTACCTGCTGGCGATTACGAGTCAAACACGTGATCAGGCCGTGGTGAATTACACACACACACACACACACACACACACACACACACACACACACACACTCTCTCTCTCTCTCTCTCTCTCTCTCTCTCTCTCTCTCTCTCTCTCTCTCTCTCACGCATCAAAAAGGCAATAAATTCAATGGAAGACAGGAAGGAAGTGGAGATATGAAAGGAGGAGGAGGAGGAGGAACATAAATACAGAGAGTGAGGGACGGAGGGAAGGAGGAATTGCTAAGTGGACGGAGAGAGGGAGAGAGAAGGAAAATGAGGAAGGCCTATGAAAGAAAGAAGAAGGAGAGGAAGGGAGAAAAAGGGAAGATGGAAGAGGAGGAAAAACGGAGTCAGTGAAGGAGGGAGGAAAAGAAGGGAAGGAAAAGGAATAAAGGGAGGGAAATAAAGGAAGGGAGAGAGAGAGAGAGAGAGAGAGAGAGAGAGAGAGAGAGAGAGAGAGAGAGAGAGAGAGAGAGAGAGAGAGAGAGAGAGAGAGAGAGCAGCCTGGCACAAGTATAAAGGTCAACGAACCGGTCCTCACCAAGCACAACAAAGACCCCCCCCCCACCCCCTACACCCCTCCCCCACCAATCCCAAAACAACAACAAAAAACAAACAAAAACAAAGGAAAACAAGTAAAAGAGCATCCCGTCCCTTCCTTTACCTTCCTTCCTTCCTTCCTATCTCCTCCTCCTCCTCCTCCTCCTCTTCCTCCTCCTCCTCCTCTTCCTCCTCCTCCTCCTCTTCCTCCCGGCCTTGTTTCTGTCAGGTTACAAGGCTCGCTGCAGGGAGTCTGGGTCTGGGTCTGGGTCACGGCGGGAGGGAGGGGCGGGAGGGAGAGGAAGAGAGGAAAGGGAGAGAAACGGGAGGAAGAGAGGCGGGAGGGAGGGGCGAGGAGAGAGGAAGAGGTAGGAAGAGAGAGAAGCGGGAGGGACCGGGAGAGAGGAAAAGAGAGGAAAGGAGAGAAACGGGAGGGGGAAAGAGAGGTGTGAGGGGCGGGGAGAAAGGAAGGGAGAAAGGGAAAGAGAGGGGAAAGGAAAGGAGCGGGAGGGAGACAGAGGATAGGGAAGGAGAGAGAATGGGAAGGAGAAAAAAGAAGGGCAAGAGTGAAGAAGAGGGAAAGGAGGAATGGAGTTAAAGGAAAAGGAAAGGAAAGAAGTAGAGGGAAGAGGAAAAGGGAAGATGGGGAGGATTAGAGGGAAGGGAAGGAAAAGGAGAGGACAGGAGGAACGTGAAGGTAAGGAAGGAGAGGGAGAAAAAGAGACAGGAGGGAGGGAAGGAAGAAAACAGTGAAAATATGGAAAGAAAACGAAGGAAGGGAATGAAAGAAGGAGAGAAGGAGGAACATTGTAATGGAAGGAATGGAGAAATGAAAGAAGGGAGAGAGAGAAAGAGGGAGAGAAGGAGAAACAGTAAAATAATGAAGGAGAAAAGAAGGAAGGGAGGAAGAGAAGGAGAGGAGGAAAACACAGCAAAGGGAGTGAAGGAGAGGCGAAAGAAGAGAGAGAGAGAGAGAGAGAGAGAGAGAGAGAGAGAGAGAGAGAGAGAGAGAGAGAGAGAGAGAGAGAGAGAGAGAGAGAGAGAGAGAGAGAGAGAGAGAGAGAGAGAGAGAGAGAGAAGAAAGAGAGAGAGGAAGGGGAAACAGTGAAGGGAGAGAGAAACGAAAGACGGAAGGAAAAGAGGGAGGGAATAAGGAAGGAGGAAGAGGAAGAGGAGGAAAAACAAAGTGAATAAAGAAGAAGAAGAAGAAAAAGAAGAAAAGAGAGAAAAAAAGCAAGAAGACCGTCACTTACGTTAATCCCTCAGAAGGTTATTGACAACATCAGACGAACAAGCGACTTTTTTCTCATTGATCTCGAGAGGACAATATGAACCGCTCTCACACCCCCATCGAGATCCCCCCCCTTACCCTACGCCCCCTCCTCCTTACACCCCCTGTCAACACCCCCTTACCCCCCAAGGACACCGCTGTGGCTTTATTGACAACGCCACAAAGTCACCCGCGAGAGATTTTTTCCTCCTTGACGCGGAAAATAAATCCCGTTCAACACTCGACTTAGCATGTTAATACGCCAGTCAAGAGAGAGAGAGAGAGAGAGAGAGAGAGAGCAAGGGCTTACGCGCGCGTCTTCCTTATAACCTCTCCCCCTCTCTTCAGTCGCCCCCCCCTCCCCCCTCCTTCCCCCCCTCCCGTCCCCCTGCCCTCCCTCTGTACGAGCATATATTTACGAGTCTCAGGATATAATATTAGGGCGATGGAGCACCTACTTGTGACTCATATTGTGCGGCGGGGTGCATAATGAGGGAGGGGGGGGGGGAGAGAGAGAGAGAGAGAGAGAGAGAGAGAGAGAGAGAATGGTCACGTGACGGAGATAAAGAAACAAAAACAAGCCATACAATAAAATAGGAAATATGGACGCTATGACGGTATTGAGAGAGAGAGAGAGAGAGAGAGAGAGAGAGAGAGAGAGAGAGAGAGAGAGAGAGAGAGAGAGAGAGAGAATATGTGCGTATAAGGGCAGTCAACAGGTAATGAGATAAGAATGAAAATAATGTAGGAAAAAAGTAAAAGAAGAAGAGAAAGGAGAAGAAAAAAAGAAGAAGGCGTAGAAATAAACTAAATAAAGACAATCTCAATAAAGTAAGAATTAAAAGAAGTAAAAGGAAAAGAAGGGAAAAAAATGTGTGTGTGTGTGTGTGTGTGTGTGTGTGTGTGTGTGTGTGTGTGTGTGTGTGTGTGTAAGGGGATGCAAGCTAGACCATAACCAAAGCTAAGAGGTGTATGTGCGTGTATGACCGTGTGTGTGCGTGTATGAGCGTGTGTGTGCGTGTATGAACGTGTGTGTGCGTGTGTGTGCGCGTGTGTGGGTGTGTTGCCTCAATTAAGCCCGGCGTCATGTAAGTTCCAACACGTGCGGCACACCTACAGGCACTCGGCGGGGCGTGCTAATTGCCAGGTAACACAGGTGGGCAGACAACCAGGGGAAAATATTGCACACCGAATTCTTAAGCGTCTCGGCGCCTCAGTTCGACAGTTTGAAAAGCCTCTCGTTGAAGTCGTTGGGGTTTTTAAGGACTGTTTTGTGAGCTAAGTGACAGTTTTACACGGCCTATGCATCTTGAGAGGGAGAATCACACACGAAAACCAGGCCAATCATTTTCTTTTTCTTTTCTTTTTCTTTTTTACAAGGGCGTGAAAAAAATCTTCTCTGTGGCCTTGGGAAATAACCGTGATTGGAGCATGAAACGTTTAAGAATATGAGCCTTTTAAACGTTTCGGCTCTTCATTTCGCACGTTTCAAAAGCCTCTCGTAGAAGTTGCCGGGGTTTTCAAGGCCTGTTTTGTGAGCCCAGTGACAGATATACACGACTTCTACATCATGAGCGGGAGAATCACACACTAAAACCCGGCTACTCTTCTCTGTGGTCTTGGGAAATAACCGTGATTGGAGCATGAAACGTTTAAGAATATGAGCCTTTTAAACGTTTCGGCTCTTCATTTTTTCAAGCCTCTCGTAGAGGTCGCTGGGTTTTCAAGGCCTGTTTTGAGAGCCCAGACAGATATACTACACGACTTCATCATTCATGAGCGGGAGAATCACACACTAAAACCCGGCTAATCTTCTCTGTGGCCTTGGGAAATAGCCGTGACTGGAGCATGAAACGTTTAAGAATGTGAGCCTTTTAAACGTTTCCACTTTTCATTTCCCACGTTTGAAAATCCTCTCGTAGAAGTCGCTGGGATTTTCAAGGTCTGTTTTGTGAGCCCAGTGACAGAAATACACGACTTCTACATC
>NC_066535.1:9925904-9955904 GCF_024679095.1 Eriocheir sinensis | reverse complement strand
GTGTCGGCGGCATAGTCTCGGCCTATCTCGGGCTGTCTGCAACAATTGTCGTCATCGGCGATTTCTTTGGCTGAGGCAAAATTATCAGACATCTCGCGGCACCAGCCATGGCGCCGACCCTTGGTGGCAGCTGCATGTCTGCAACAGCCGGCGGCAAGTTTCCGACAGCCGCCTACTGTCTGCAACTGGCGGCGGCCAAAACAGGATTAAACTTGAATTGTGTCCCACCATCGACTGTTGCCGGTCATAATCTGCGACAGTTTGGGACAGTCTGAGACAGTAGGCGACACAAATTTA
The DNA here is from genome assembly GCF_024679095.1 of Eriocheir sinensis. Taxonomy (NCBI): domain Eukaryota; kingdom Metazoa; phylum Arthropoda; class Malacostraca; order Decapoda; family Varunidae; genus Eriocheir; species Eriocheir sinensis. The sequence continues at coordinate 9,955,607 of NC_066535.1, read as the reverse complement.
ACGTGTCTGCGGCATGACAATAGCAGCATTGCCGACTTGTAAAAATTGGGTGGCGACAAGCCGGCAACAGCTTGCAGCATGCCGGCTACAACTTGCGACAGGTCTAAATTTGCTCTCAAAACTACGTATCGGCGGCTATCGGCTATGGTCGCTGATTAGTATGACCGTTTGTCACTGACTAACTCCGACTGTCGCCTTTTGCCGCCGATCACAATCGCCATATGTCACCGACTATTGCAGTTCATCGGCGATAGATTTTCCCGTTCCTTTTTTTAAAAAAAGGGCAGTCGCGCCGAATAGCATACAATCGGAGATTGTCGGTAATAGCGGTCACAAGTGGTTTCCGACAAGCGCCCACACCCGCCGATTAACGGACAAAACTCGCGCGCTGTCTGCCGCCAGTGGGTTGACCGTCTGATGGTGATGTGTGTGGTGATGAGGGTGGGGGAGGGGGAGATGACGCAATGATAACAAAGGTAACATTTTCAGATCTTTGTTGAAGGTATTTTGGGTTGATGACCTCCCCCCTCTCTCCCTTCTCCTCCCCCCTCCCCCATCTCATCCCCAAACTCCCCTTTCTTAGCCTCTCTTACCCTCTTCATCCCCTCCCTCTTCCCTGTCCCTTTTCCATCTCCACCTACCTTCTCCCCTTTTTCCTTTTCCTTCTCCTCCTCCTCCTTCTCTTCTTCATTCCCATTCTCCTCCCCATCTTTTCTTCCCTCCTGACCTTCACTTTCCTCTCTCTCTTCTTCGCCCCATCCCCTCCCTCCCTCTCTCTTCTCCCTCCATTTTCCATCTCCACCTATACTATCCCTTCTCTCCTCCTCCTCCCCTTCTTCCTCACCTCACCCCTTCCCCACTTTTCTTCTCTCCTTCCCGTACTCTTCCCTTCCTCTCCTTTTTCCCTTCCTCATCCCCTCCCTACTCTCTCTTCTTCCTCCTCCCTTTTCCATCTCCACCTACGTATAACTTGTCCCCTCTCTCCTCCTCCTCCCTTTCTCTTCTCTCCCTCCCCTCCCTTTCTCTTCTCTCCCTCCCCTTCCTCTCTTTCTCCACTGTGTCGCAATAACAAAGAACATTGAAGGGTAGGTTTTGTCATCTCCCCAAGCAGTCTTCCCCTCCTCAACCCTCCCCCCTTCTCTTCTCCCCCCCCACCTGTCTTTTCCTCCTCCCCCTCCCCTCTTCTTCCCCCTTCCTCCCCCCACTGTCTCCTCCTTAACCTCCTTCCCTTCCTCCCCCCCCAGCTGTCTTTTCCTCCTCAATCCTCTCCCCTCTCCCCCTCCCTTTACCCTCTGCCTCTTCCCTTCTTCTGATAGGTAAGTGGGTAAATGGCACTTGATTAATCGTGTAAGTGGTCGAACACACACACACACACACACACACACACACACACACACGCATCATCACGTCCACCACAGCCCAACCTTTTCCTCCCTTCCTTTTCGCCCCTCCGGCCTTCTTTGACCTCGTAAACAGACAGAGCCCCCCCCGCCCCCCCCCCTCTCTCTCTCTCTCAGTCTCAAACACAAGCAGGAACAAGATTGAGATGAGTCAGTCTTTCCCTCAGTTTGTCAGTCAGTAAGTCCTTCAATCATTCACTCAGCCAGTCAGTCAGTCAGTCAGTAAACCATTCAGTCAGTCAGTTAACCCTTCAGTCAGTCAGTCAGTCAGTCCTTAAGTTAGTCAGCCCTTTAGCCACTCAGTCAGTCAATCCCTCAGTTAATTAGCCAGTCAGTTAGTCAGTCAGCCAATCCTTCAGTCAGTCAACCCTTTAGTCGCTCAATCAGTCAGTCAGTCAATCTCTCAGCAAGCCAATCAATCAGTCAATTCTTCCGTCACTCAGCTATGGACTTAATCAACCCCTCATTTAGTAAGTCAGCCAGTCAATCAGTCAGTCAGTCAGTCGTCAGTAATCACACCACCACCACCACAACCACCACCACCATCACTGTCAACACCTTCTCCGCAAGCACCAGTTTTCACGTCATAAAACCATTTGTTCCTTCACACCCTCACCTCCCCCCCTCCCCCCAAGCTTGTTATACGAGGTGTACCGCCAACCTGACCCCCTCCCCTCTCCCCCCCTCTCTCTCCCCCTCACACACGCTGGGATTAATAAAACTCGCCTCTCTTACCCGCAGACCATAAATGTAATACTCTTTGGGGGCGACGCCATTAACACCACCCCCACCACCGCCGCTTCTGTTTACCGCACCTGCCCCCGGAGAACGTCTAATTGCCCTCAGGTGAGTACAGGTAAGTTGTGTTGTTCAGCGCCGAAACCGAGCCAACCAATCAACCAAAGAGACAGTCAGACACGCGCCCTATCTCATTTGTCTGTCTGTCTATGTCTGTTTTCTTTTACTCTCCCTCCTCCTCCTCCTCCTTTCCCCGTCCATTTTTCTATCTTCCTACACTCCTTACTTTCCTCTCTATCTCCTTCTTCTTTCTTCCTTTTTTCCCTTCCTCCTATTCTTCCCTTTTACTCTCCCTCTTCCGCCTCCTTTCCCCGTCCATTTTTCTATCTCCCTACACTCCTTACTTTCCTCTCTATCTCCTTCTTCTTTCTTCCTTTTTTCCTTCCTCCTATTCTTCCCCTTTACTCTTCCTTCCTCCCTCTTCTTCAACATTACTAACCTTTATCTTTCGCTTCTACATTCTTTTTCTTTTATAATCTATACGTGTTAGCTCGGTCTCTCTGCCTGTCTGTCTGTCTGTCTGTCTGTATCTATCTATCTATCTATCTATCTGCCTTTCTATCTATTTATATACCTCTCCATCCATCTATCTATCTATCTATCTATCTATCTATCTACCTATCTATCTGTGTCTATCTGTCTGTCTGCCTACTATCTGTTTATCTATCTATCTATCTGCCTGTCTCTCTTTTCCTTGACAAGACAGGACGTGATGTGAGAGGAAGAGGAAGAGAAGGAGGAGGAAGAGGGGGAGGAGGGGAAGGGGTGTGAAGGCAAGGGGTGACCAGAGCGTGCCAAGGGTGAAGGGGTGAGGGGGTGAGGGGTGTGTGGGTGACTCAGTGGGTGGATGAGGAAGAGGTGGACAGGTGGGGCGGCATAGGTGTGCAGGTGAAGTGTGACCGGCGGAAGAGGGGAGGAGAGGAGAGGAGGAGGAGGAGGAGGAGGAGGAGAGGAGTGAGGAGATGAAAGATGAAAAGCAGATAATAAAAAAAACGCAGAGAGAAGAGATGATAAAAAAAGAGAGAGAGGGAAAGGAAAGAAGAGAAGGAAAGAAAAGGAGGAGAGAGGAGAAAATGAAAAGGAGAGGAAGAGACGAAAGTAGGGAAGAGGAGGAGGGGAGAGGAGAGAAGAGGAGAGAGAAAAAGCGAATATAAAGAGCACAGAAGAGAAGAAGAGAGGAGATGAAAAGGGGATGAGGAAAGAAAAGGAGAGGAGAAGAAGAGAAGAGAAATAGAGGAAAGGAAAGAAGAGGAGTGAAGAGAAGGAAGGAGAGGGAAAAAGCGAATATCAAGAACGTAGAAGAGAAGAGAAGATATGAAAATGAGAGGAGAGGAGAGAAGAGGAAGAGAGTTAAGAAAAAAAAAGGAGAGGGAAGGAGTGAAAAAGCGGAAATAAAAAAAACACAGGAGAGAAGAGAGAAACCAATATGAGTTGAATGAGGAAGAAGAGAAGAGGAGGAGGAGGAGGAGGAGGAGTAGAGAAGAGGAACCAAATGGAGATGATGATGAGGAAGAAGATAGAGGAACAAAGATGAGGAGAGGAGAGGAACAGAGAAGAGCAAAAGATGAAAGGAGGAGGAAGAGGAGAGAGGAAGGAAGACGAGGAGAAGAGGAGAGGAACAGAGGAGAGCAGAAGATGAAAGGAGGAGGAAGAGGAGAGAGGAAGGAAGACGAGGAGAAGAGGAGAGGAACAGAGGAGAGCAAAGGATAAAAGGATAAAATCAATAACAAGATGAATTAAAGTTAAGTAAAACAATAATATATTTCTCATTCCTTTTTTTTTATGCTCCTCTCTCTCTCTCTCTCTCTCTCTCTTACTGTATCTTTCTCCTTTCTCCATCTGTGTCTCTGATTCGTAGATTAGAGTAGATGGTAGCAACAACAAACAGCCTAGTTAGGACAAAGAGGTCTGTTGCTGTTTGCTTTTCCTTTGTACTCCTCTTCTTCCCTCTATTCCCCTCTACCCCTTCTTCACTTCACTACTTCTTCCTCCATTCCCTCCCCATACTTTCCTTACCCCCACTAGCATCTTCCTCCTCCTTTGCGTCCTCCACTTTCTCCTCCTACTACTGTTACTACTACTACTACTACTACTACTACTACTACTACTACTACTACTACTACTACTACTACTACTACTACTATTATAGAAAAAACAAACCGAAAGAGTATTGAAAAAAAAAAAAAAAAAAAAAAAACAGCACCCTAAAAGTGATCCCGTGAACAGGAGTTAAAGACAAAGAACTATCCGATGAGCAGGTTAGATCGGGAGGTAGGGGGGTAGGGGGGGTAGGGGGTGGGGGTGAGTGGGGGGTAAGGAGGGTGAAGAGACGGCGAGGGTGACCACCTGCCCCACTGACTCACCTGTCCTTCCCTTCCTGTGTGAGTGTGTGTGTGTGTGTGTGTGTGTGTCCATTACCTGCCTGTATTATTTCCTTTATAAGACTTTTGGTTTCCTGTGTGCTCTGTTTCATTGGACACACACACACACATAATCAATACATACATACATACAAACATTCATACATACATACATGGGGCACCCCTGACTTCATATCCATCCATACATACATACATACATACAAACACACATACATTCTATACTCCTGGCTTCAAACATACAAACACACATACATTCTATACTCCTGGCTTCAGTTATGAGGTGTGGGGTTTATGGGGTGGCAAGACATACGTATACTACCCCCCCCAAGCCCCCCCCCCCACCCCCCGCTGCATGTATCCCTCAGTCTACATAATTTATCAGCGGGGGATGGACGGCAGACACCCACGGACACTAGATCAAGAGGAAACCCAGACTGAAGACTAACTAGGAGGGAGACACACAACAACCCAACGATTCCATGCAGATTACCGTACTTGGAGCCTCGTATTTACCGGTTTCTGACTTATAACTATTCCCCCAAATCACCAATAATTAACCATTTTAACGATAACTCTATATGGAGGCAGTTATTGGGATCGAGGAGGCAGTTTTTGGGTCGGAAATCGGGAAACTTAGAAGGCTGAGTACGACAATCTGGCAGCGTTGAACCACCCATTCTTCGTATACATCATTCATTCCGTGTAACGCTAAACCCCGTGTTCCTATATAAGTGTGTACCATTGCCTCAGTACGCCCGGTTGAAAAGCCTCTCGTAGAAGTCGCTGGGGTTTTCATGGGGTGTTTTGTGAGCCTGGTGATATAGTTTGACGCGACTGTTGATCTCTGACGGGGAAATCGCCCATTTGAACCCGCTCAATCTTCTCTGTGGCCTTGGAAAATGGTCGTGATGGGAGACAGAGACGTTCAACATGCTTTTAGGGTCGTATTTTAAAACATTTCATCGGCCAAGTTCACGTATTTGACAAAGCTTTCGTGGGAGTTTGGGGCATTTCCAGGTGTAGTTTCCTGACCCTGGTGGTAGTTTGACCCTTCTTCTGTATCATAAACCTAAAAAAACACTCATTAGAATTCGATTGATCCCCATTTGACCTTTAGAAATAGTTGAAGTGAGGAGCAAAAATGTCTTATAATACCAGCCAAGTTAGGTCGGTACTGTCAGACGCTTCCACTCCTCATAACAACTATTATCAAAGCCCAAAAGGAGATTAATCGGGTTCTAATGTGTGTTCTTTTAGGTTCAAGGTACAGAAGGAGAGTCAAACTATTACATCTCCTCCCGAAATTGACCTCTCTTTCGGCCACCTCTTTTGATTCTTTTTTGTAGGAGCAGCGAGTAGCGGGCTTTTTTTTATTTTTTTATTATTGTTTCATTTTTTTGTGCCCTTGAGCTGTCTCCTTTGTTGTAAAAAAATAAATAAATAAATAAAAGCACCACTAGAAATGCCCACAACTACTACGAAAGCCTTGTCAACATGTGTGCCTGGCCGCCGATCTGTTTCTGAATGTTGGCCTTACATTCTTATACCAACAAGCGCGCTGTCTTGCATCGCCGGAGACTGGGCCATATTTTCAGACACTCCGGCGCCCTAGTCACATATCTAACAAGGCTTTCATGAGAGTTTGTGGGATTTCCATGGGTAGATTTACGACCTTGGTAATAGTTTGACCCTTCTTCTGTACATTGAACCTAAAAAGACACTCGTTGCAGCCCGATTGACCTCCTTTTAGGCCTTTGGAAATAGGTGATGTGAGAGGCGAGAGCGTTTGACAATACCGCCCTCTATCCTTGTTTACAAATACGGAACCATGTGCGTCTGCTGGACCTGGCTGCTGGTTGGCTGCCGCTGCGGCCGCGCGTGCACTACCAGTACCCGCCCTTCCACGCCCACCCTCGGACCCCCGGGCAAGTCCAGCAGGTTTCCAGGGGTCGCTAGTGCCTTATCTTACGTGTAGGTCCCCTCCTTACACACATAACATCCTAATCTTATCATTTAGCGCCGCACGATCAGACTCTAGGTGAGGGGAAAGACAGAGACGCAGGGAGACGATACTGTACGCTTTGATTACGGTTGTGTTAAAGCTTACGGGACCTGTTACGCGCTTCCCCCACCCCCACCCCCGCCTCCTCCTCCTTCTCAGTCATCTCACGCACTCGGCCGCCTCTCATCTCTCACTCGCTCACAGCCACAGTACCAGCGTGAACGGTGTCGCGTGCGGAGGTGTGGTGTCTGCTGTGCTGTGCTGTGCGGGCTGACTCTACTCGCGGCTGCAGGAGGATAGAACAGCACGCACTCAAGCCTCAGAGATGATCAGCCTCCTGCACACTGGCGCCGTACCCTTTGGCTGCACCGCTGACATGAGTGACAGTAGTTCCCTCCCATATCACCGCCCGGAGCCTGCCATGAACGCCCTCGAGATAGACTGGCTGGAACACTATCACCACCACCATCACCACCATCATCATCACCACCACCACCATCAGCGCTTGGATGTATATGGTGAGTGCTGTGCAGGTGTGTGTGTGTGTGTGTGTGTACGAAAATCGAGTAATTTAAGTAATGCAGGTAGCTCACACAGGTATAAAAGCATAGGGAGATAGTTTTCGTTCCTCCTCCTCCTTCTCTCTCCTGATTCCCCTCCTCCTCCTCCTCCTCCTCCTCCTACTACTACTACTACTACTACTTCTATTGCTACTGTTGCTACTACCATCACCACCACCACCACCTCCAGTACCAGGGAGGAGGATGGTCTGCGGACGTCTGTGCCATAATTTCTTAGAACTAGCCAAAGAGGTAAGTCCCCCGCCATCGCCGCCGCCGCACCTGTCGCAGCATGTTTTGTAGGTGATGACGCGTGGCTGTAGCGGCGGCGGGGGAGGTGCCACCCAGCCATCTAGGGGTAGGGCTATGACACACACACACACACACACACACACACACACACAGAGGTTTAGTTAGTTCATGGATTGCATGGAAAGTACAGTAAACTTTATACACATTGAAAAAAGGTCGAACACGAAATCGAATTAGTAATTGTATTACTGAGCAAAATCACAACACACACACACACACAGTTTATGATAAAAGTTTCCGCGCATTGACCCGTGCGGAGTGTGGAGGGGCGGCGCGGGGCGGGGCAGTGCCGCCAACAGCATGTTGCAGCGTGCATGGCGGGGCGGAGCGCAGCGGGGCGGGGCAGGATGAATCATTCACTTGTAGCAAGACAGGGTACTGTACGCCACCAGTAACATGTTAGCATGACTTACGGGGCGCGGAAGGGTAAAGCATACACCAGTGCGGCTTACAGGGTGATTTACGGGGCGGGGCGGGGCGGGGCAGAGTGAATCCTCCACCAGTGACAGACTACAGGCGATTCACGGGGCGGGGCGGGGCAAGGGTGACACTACAACAAGTTACAGCATGTTTGCCACAGCTGCCCCGCCCAGCCCCGAAAAGCTTAGAGCAACATTTCCAGTAGCTGCGTCATTCTGCCCCGCCCCGCCTTGCCCCGCCCCGTCCTGCTCCTCCCCGTCCTTCCCCTCCGGACGCGCCATAGCTTGCTAGCAACTTGTGCCGAGAATCAAGAACTGTCAATGGCAGCGTTTCTGAATCTCGCCCATCAACAAACTACTGACTGATTCCCTTGCTCGATTGCGGCAGATGCATGCTCTCTCTCTCTCTCTCTCTCTCTCTCTCTCTCTCTCTCTCTCTCTCTCTCTCTGCGTCATGATTTGGGGGCGTGACATATATTTGTTTGTCAGTTCAGTCGGTAATCCTCCTGACTAATTCAAAAGGGAAGATGGAGCACGGCAGGTACTACATTAGCCCACCTGTCGTCACCGCTGCCCCAGGTGAGACAGGTAACGAGGCAACGAGATACTGTCACAGAGGAGACGCGTGACACCTCATTTTATGTTGCTGTATGCCAGAACACACACACACACACACACACACACACACACACACGCTATTCAAGCGCCTCTCAAAGAGTGCGTGGATGTTACTGATATTGTTGTTGGTGTCGGTGGGCCCAGCAGCCAAGAATTATATACTAGTATATAATCCCTGCAAGCAGCTTGTGGGGCCGTCCCGCGCCCCGCCCAGTGGCTGTTGTGGCCACAGGACAACGTGGCCAGACGCGTCCTCACCGCCTCCCTTTCCCCCGGCAGGCCCCAGACTGCTGCCTGACGTCATTCCGAACCACACGCCGCCACCCTCACCCCTGCGACGCTCCCACTCCTGCCTCGCCTTCTTCCCCGAAAAGCTCCCAGCTCAGACGGTCGCCACGCCGCCAGGCACCGAGGGCGGTGCTGAAGGTATGCCGATACGGGCGGGGCCGAGCCATAGTGAGGAGGGGCGTCGGGCGCAGGTGCACAGCGATGCCCATGACGCCACGCACCTGTCCCACCTGTTGGAGCCCCTACCCCGCCCCCGCAGCGCCGCCCACCACCACCACCACCACCCGCGCCGCCGCTACCAGGGGAACGAGGAGCCCCGGGCAGGAGGGGAGGGCGGGGAGCGGCAGAGGCTGTGGCGGCACGTCGGCGGGGACCTCCGCAAGATTGCTGATCAGTTTCAGTCCAACAGATGTGCGGTAAGTTCCCTACAGACACACACACACACACACACACACACACACACACAACGGCACACCTGAGCATCGCAGATTTTCGTTTAAGGTTATCCAGAGCGGTGGGGGGAGGAGGGGGGAAAGCGTGCTCTATTCTTGCTGTTGCTGCCGTCATCTTTGTCCGAGTGCACGCGTTCAAGGAGTCTTATACGTGTCCCTTTCTTCCCGGCAGGCCCGCACGCAGGTCACCGTGGCAGCCAGCAGACTGCCGGTGACTTTCTACACGTGTCTGGCCGGCTCCCTCCTCTGCCTCGTGTTTTGGCGGCTCAACAGCGGCTCCAGCTAAGGACGAGGCGGGCACCCTCGCCGCCGCCCATGGCCAGACGCATGCGAGACCTTGTTCGTGATCCTCAGTGTCTAGCGTCTCTCAACAGCTCCTGCAGGACAGACAGACGGCGTTGGCGGCCACCAGTCGCTTTGATTGCATCCAGTTTCAAATTCAACATTTTTCAGACTGTAAACATGTGCCTTTAAGTTAGGAGAGACAAGGCTTCATTTGGATATTTTCCCATGCTTGTCCTGAGGGACGCTGGGCAGTGTTCTTGTGTTCGTCCCCAGTGCCAGGTGTCCCGAGTCCCTTCTGGTGACGCGGGGGCCAGCATGCGGGATTGTTATGTCTTATAGTGTAGTGTACATTCGTAGTGATTAAGGTTCTTGATGGTTAAGCGACGTGTGTGGGGCGTCTAGGTCTGTGCGGCGCGGTGTTCCGTTCCGCCGCGCAGACCCAGCTCACTGCCCGCTGTCTTTCACTATGGAGGGAAGTCTGACGAACGCTCGTAAGGAGAGGATGAAGAAACGTAGAAAAAAATATACTAAGTTAAAGGAAGCAGTTGATTCATGATTTACATAAATGTACTCTATAGAAAGTACCCGTTCAGACAAGGCTTCAGAAACTCTTATTTCTTCATCTTTGAGAGTGTTTGGATTTCTACGATTATATATATATATATTTTTTTTTTTATGGAACGCTTCTTGCTGGAATAGTTGGGTGGCTCGTCTTGGAGGGACCACCTTGCAGCGTGCCGGGGCGGTGGGTCACCTGTTGGCCCCTGCGTCTAGGCGGAGCAGCCCCGCCAGGTGTACACACTGCCCGTAACGCTGCGTAAGGGTCGTGTCGGTCTTACTGGCTGCAAGCACTCGTGGTGTTGCTCAATGCTGGACTACCCACAGTCTTTCAGGGCCACGTTCTCCTTCCCCCTCATCCCGCTCCCCCGCCTCATACTACAAGTCTTTCAGGGAGGTGGAAGTGTTTCCCAGTTGGTGTAAATGTCTTTCAAGGTTTAGTTGTAAGGTGGACCGGGAAACTCGTCCTCCTCCCCGCCCCTCAGGGCAGCCTTAGACTAGGGACTCTATTCTCAAACGCTTTGGCTCTTGTTACGACACATTTTAAAGGCCACATGAAAGCTGAATCGGCTTCTCAATAGTTTTTCCTCTTCAAGGCTTAGAGATCTTGCAAAACTACCGTCAGAGACATGAAACCACCCATGGAAATGGCTACAACTTCTACGAGAGCCTCCTTCAACAGATATACTGAGGCATCGAGGCGTTTGAGAATATGGGTCCTGGTCGGTCTGTCCTAATCCCTGGCTGGCCCTCGAGGGAACATTTTGTTGGTCTGTACACCGAATCTCATAGAGGTATAACGCTGTGGTTCCGTGTAGTGATCGAACTCTCCATAAGCAGATGTGTATTGTAGGACTAACACTAGAATGTTCGTTTTTTTTTTTTTCTTTTTCATATTGTCAAAATTTATCTGAAAAACCTTTATTTCAATTTCTGTATGGTGATGGCGAGCTCTGTATGGAGAGGCTTTTGTCGGTATTCTTGAACGCCCTGACTCCCACATCAACGATTTTCACGGGGCGCAAAGAAGATTAATTGGGCACTAATAAGTGTTTTTTTTTTTTTATTTTTTTTTATTTTATTTATTTTTTTTTTTTTTTACTTCTGAACCTATAGCGCCAGTAGGCTTGCTTGAGGGGCCTGGATGGTAGTTGGCCCCAGCCCGTCATGGCGCAGGCAAGTGTTTATAGTGGCGCCATCTCTCAAGGTAAAGAGACAAGGTCAGACTACAACCAGGGTCATAAAACTACATAAAACTACCCATGGAAATGCCCACAAGTCCTACGAAAGCCTTGACAAATATGTGTGGTTGGGCGGAAATGTTTAATAATATGATCCTTTGGCTGTGGCGTGATGTCGACGATCCCACAGCCACGAGTCGCGAGAGACACAAGTGTGGCCCGACGAGTACCTTCCCCGGAGACGCCCTTCCACGCCACGGCAGAAGGGAAGCCATCAAGTCATCGCTGCCACCTCGCTCACGCCGGCGCCCCTTCAGCTGACGGCCGGGCATGCTCACGGTGCAATGAAAAAGACATGTATCACTAAGCCTGACGATCTCATTATAGCTCGACTGTTGACACGCGCCGCCCTGCCCTCCCTTCCTGTTGATTTCTGCCTCATCCTCTCTCTCCTCTTCTTGTCCTTTTTCTGTCCTCCTGCTCTGTTCCTCTCTGTCTCATCCTTCTGCCTCTTCCTCATCCACTGTCTCCTCGCTGTCTTATCCTCCCTGCCTCATCCTCTGTGCTTGTTCCTCGCTTTTCCTCCTCCCTGCCTCATCCTTCACTCTGTTCCTCTCTGGCTCCTCCTCCCTTTCTCTTCCTCCCTGCCTCATCCTCTCTGCCTGTTCCTCGCTTTTCCTCCTCCCTGCCTCATCCTTCACCCTGTTCCTCTCTGGCTCCTCCTCCCTTTCTCTTCCTCCCTGCCTCATCCTCTCTGCTTGTTCCTCGCTTTTCCTCCTCCCTGCCTCATCCTTCACCCTGTTCCGCTCTGGCTCCTCCTCCCTTCCTCTTCCTCCCTGCCTCACTTCACCCTCTTGGCCCTCTTCATCACGCCCTTCGTTCCTCACTCATGTACTCCCTTTCCTCACTCCCTTTCCTCACTCCCTTTCCTCACTCCCTTTCCTCACCCTCACCCCTTTCTTCCTCCCTCCCCTCACATCTTTTCCTCTTCCCAGTCCATCCTCACCCCTTCTCCCACACCCCTTCCCCTTCTTTCCTCCTTCCTCCCTTCCCCTCTCCGCGTCTTCAAGGTCACGTGCCATTAGTGTAGGAACATTTTCGATATCAGATGGATGATTATTTATATTTATTTATATATCTCTTTTTTAGGGTTGATCCAAAACTCCCTGACCCCCTTTCTTGGTGTCTTGGGTGAGTCGCGACCTTGCTCATGTGTTTCCAGTGATCTCATTTTTGTACGACGGTTTAGAAAATAGTTAAATAAAAAATGATGCTACAGTTTCCTTTCTCTCCATCCCTATGTGAGTAACAGCTGAGGTGGAGGGCTTGTCGGACCCCCGCGAAGGAAGGTGTGAGGTCGGTATACTTAATTGGTCTGCATTATAAGACACTTCGGCTAATCACATCATCTATTTCTAAAGGTCAAAGAGGGGGTCAGTCGGGTTCCAATGAGTGTTTCTTTAGGTTCATGGTACAGAAGAAGGGTCAAAGTACCACCAGGAGCATAAAACTACTCTTGGAAATGCCCACAACTCCTACGAAAGCCTTGTCAAATATTTGTTCTTGGGCGACGAAAAAATTGGGCCGTATTACTAAACATTTCGTCACCCATGCAAGTACATATATTTGACAAGGCTTTCGCGGGAGTTCGAGGTATTTCCAGGAGTAGTTTTATGACCCTGGTGGTAGTCTGACCCTTCTTCTGTCCCATGAACCTAATAAAACACTCATTAAAACGCGATTGATAAAAAAAATAAAAAATAAAAGTAATCATCCATCTGATATCGAAATACCTCAAACTCCCACGAAAGCCTTGTCAAATAATTGTGCTTGGACGCCGAAATGTTCAAGAATATGGCCCTGAGTCAGACGCTTTCGGCTCTCACGTCAACTATTTATAAAGGCCAAAAAAAAGAGATTAAACTCGTTCTCATCAATATCATTTTTCACGTCCATGGTACAGAGGCTTTCTCAAACTACCGCCAGGCTCATACAACTACCCCTGGAAATGCCCACCACAACTCCTACGAAAGCCTTGTGAAATGTGTGAGCTTGGGCGCCGAAATGTTTAAATCTCACATCAACTACATTCAAAGGAGATCAGTCGAGTTATTGTGAGTGTTATTTTAGGTTCACGGTACAGAAGAAGGGTCAGACTACCAACCGGGTCATAAAACCAACCCTAGAAATGCACAAAACTCCTATGAAAGCCTTGAAAAATATGTGAGCTTGGGCGCTGAAATGTTTGAGAATATGACCCAAGAGCATGTACACTATGACGAAATAAGGCTTCAGTGATAGTCTTCGGTGTATTTAAAGGAAAAGGACAAAATGTGATCAAAATGTGTAAAAACAACAGCTACGAATGTATGATAAATAAATTACACCAAACGAAGATTTTTTTTCGACAGGTGAGAGGTGAGTGAGGTAAGGTGATGCAACAGGTATCTTTTTTAGTTTGGGGTGAAGAGGAGAGCCACCACCGCCACCACCGCCACCACCACCACCACCACCACCCTCACCATCACCACTACAACCACCACTATCACCACCACCACCACCACTATTACCACACCCCCTTGATCACCCTCGCCTCCACCACCGCCTGTCATGAATACTAACACAGTGGTTGGGGGCGGAGGTACATCAAGGACTCACCCACTGACCTTCCTGATGACACCCCACATAACCACTGAGCGCTGCTGCGTCACCCACACCCATACCCCCCCGCCCCCCCACTACCAAGGAGGAAAATAAAACGTGCAAGTCTGACTCTTATTTAATCACGCCACACTGATACACCTGCCCAGGTAGACGACGCAACAAAGGTAAGGCAAGAAGACTCCCACCCGGCAGGCCAACCAGCGAGGAGTGTGTTAGCAGCAGCGCCCACTCCTCAAATGTTGCCAACATAATAATTAGTTTTGGGTTCAAATGTTCCTGCAGATGTTACGAAAAGTCCCTATACGTGTCCCTACATACAATGGCAAAGTCCCTGCGCCTGTCCCTACGTTAATTAACCTTTTTAACAAGAAATACAGACTTTTCTTAAGAAGTGATTAATAATGAAGTTAAGTTCCATGTACAAAAGATGATTAACTAAATAATTAATGAAGTGACAATTTAATGTTTGTCAGTGAAAAGTAAGTTGCTCGAGTATTTCTTTTCATCTCATTTGAAGCAGATTACAGCACCTTTTTAATGTTGGTCACTACATAATAAGTAAAGGCCTAATGGAAAGAAAACAAAACTTTTTAATGTTAGGATACACCACTACACTATAACTTAAGGCCTAAATGAAAAACAAAACTTTAATGTTTGACCACTACAGTATAGAATGAAAAAAATAGACCACTACACTAACATAAGGCCTAAATGAAAAAAAAAATAATAGACCATTACAGTATAAATGAAATAATCTAAAATACCTCAAATCTTCATCATTCATTTGTTAAGAAGTAGCTATGGATGGTTTCTTCTGCTCTCCTTTTTTCAGTACAGTTTTTATACTATTATTTTAATTATTTTTATAAATAACAAATTTTTAAATAATTCAGGATATCTATTTACCTTATTTATTATTTATTATCTGCCATTTATCTGCCAGTAGCATTAAGGTGTGTTTTAGTTTTTGAGTTAGATGTTCGAATCAGAAGATCAGATGATCCATTTTGAAATTTCTCTCAGCTGAATCTTTCTCGCTTTCGGTCTTCGAGATATCTTTTCTTTTCTTTTTCATATTTTGTTCATTTTTATTGTTGTTCTGGTGTAGACTGGCCATGCTCTGGCCTGGCCGCCTCCACGGCCTCCACGGCACGGCCTCTCCACGGGTGGTAACCCGCCATAGATCACTACAGGCGGTGATGAGACAGGGCCCCTTATTTTTTATTCTTCAATGAGAAATTTTAAGGACAATTTATCAAAAAACAATATACAAAAAAACTTTGTTTCTATAAATTTAAGTAATAAAATGAATTTTAATTGCTATTTTTTTACAGAAAATAATCTAATTTGTCAAATGAAATACCCAAAAAACGCCTTTCAATGGATAAAAAGTTCCTCGTTTATGTCTCTACAATTGTTGCTTCTCTCTGGTGTTATTTCCTCGTGTCCGTGCTTGAGTCTGTCAGTGGGTCTCTTCGTCTCACCATATAGTCAGTACTGGGTCGTCTTTCGTGGGTCCAGTTTGCTTCTCGTCTATCCTCCTTCTATAAGTCAAGAGGACTTCCACTCTTTTTGTTTTAAGTTTGCTTCTCCATTCATTTCAAGAAGGAGGGTCAAGAGGTCTTTATCAGTTCATAAAAGTTTCACCTGATGGGTAACGCCAACGAAAGAAGGTTCAAGTCAGTCAGGTTCTATCCCGTGTTTCCCTGGGTTCATAGTACAGAAGCTCTCAAAAGTACCAGGGTCATAAAACGTACCTTTCTTTAGGTCTCCTACAAAGAAGTTTCAAAAGGTTAGTTAGGTCATGTTTACTTCTGTAATACGAAACTACCTATTCTACTTGAGGTCAAAAGTGGAAATAACCATTTTTAGGTTCATGGTAAAGAAGAAGTAAAAACTACATGAAAAACGAAAAAAATATGCCCAAAGGTATCAAGGGCAGTAAGGGGCTTATCGCTGTTCTTCTCGTGTGGCCCTCAAATGTCTTATCTCTCAAACATAAAGGGTATTGTTGTGGTCCGGCTCTTTGGTCCCTCGTCCGTCGTTAAGTGGAAGCTCTACCATGACAGTGGAACGTCCTTCGGCATCAGTTTAATCTTTGGTCTCTCTTTGGAAATTTAGTGGTAGTGGTAGAGAACAAAGGAGAACCATAGCTTGACAGGATTTTGAAAAACTCTTAAAGGTCAGAACGCAAATTCGTGGCCTTTGGAAATATTGGTTGACCCCTTTATCCTCATTTATTGTCGGGGCCGCCACTCGTGTTGTCAAAGGAAGCGAGGATGGTATGTGTAAAACATATGTGTTTAAAAGCCCTGTGGATTATTATTATTATTCATATTTTTTGGCCAAATTTTAATTCCAGAGACAGTTCAAGGGCACACAAAAGCAAACATTAATAAAAAGAAAGCTATTCACTCCTCCTTAAAAAATTCAAAGAGGTGTCCTCCTCCAGATCCTCCTTTTCCTGAGGTTTCCCTCTTCATTTTTGTATTCTCTTCCCTTCCTCCTTCTCCTCCTGTTCTTGTTCTTTCTATTCTTCCTCTTCCTCCTCCAGATCCTCCTTTTTCTTTCTTGTTCTCCTCCTCCTTCTTTCTTGTTCTCCTTCTCTTCCTTCTTTCCTCTTTTCATCCTTTTCCTCTCCTTCTTGTTTCTCTCTCCTCCTTCTCATCCTTCTTTGTTTCTGTTCCTTTCTTTTCCCTTCTTTTTCATTGTTCATCCTTCTCCTCTCCTCCTCATTTTCCTCGTCACCACACTGCCCTCCCCCCTGCATTCCCCATTTGTCAGTTGTCTGCGCTGCACCGCACTTCCGGGTCTCACCCTGGCCAAGGCGCGGGAGTCGTTTGGGTCACGTTGATGGGCGTCGTTACACTAAAACTCGTGACTGGCGGCGACGAAGGTAGCGGTGCTGGGCGCGGCACTCATGGTGGAGGCGTCGCTGTCTGCGGGGGCGGCGGCGGCGAGGGCGTAGGTGTTGGCGGCCCCAGGGAAGAAGGCGAACAAGATGGGGGCGCCGGAAGCATCACTACTGGAGGGGGAGGTCATGACCGCTCGTGTGCGTGGCGTTGTCTGCTGCCGCCCCCCTCCGCCGCCGCCCCCCACGGCACACACCGCCTCCTCGCACACTTCGCCAAACTCGAGAGCCATACCGGACCCTGCTGGCGGCCCTGAGGCACTCCAGGGGCCGCAGTGTTCGTGACTCCTCGGATGGCGGCTCCTGGCGGCGGACTGAGGGCTGAGGAGGAAGCGGAGATGGGAGATGACACACTATGATAATTCTGCTATGCGCTCCGCAGTCTGCTGGTATGCGTTCACTCCTCGCGCCGGGACAGTCACCTCAGGGATTGCCAGTCGAGCACGGTTACAGTTCAGGTATCTCGGAGGGTGGGTGAGTGGGAGCGGACGAGTCTTGGGTGAGTGGCTGGGTGAGTGATTGAGCCTTGGGTGTGTGTGAGCGACGGTAAGCTCTAACTTGTACACCGCTTCAGATCCTGCGTCGGTGTGAGTGGTTTCGGGGGCGACACTGTTTTATCTGCGCATCTCCCCCCCACCCCTCCCCCCCACCCCGCCGGGCAATCAAAATGCGTACGGCGATCACACTAGGCAAATTAATCATCATGCTAAACAGGAAATTTGACAACTCTTAAGATTCCTTACACACACACACACACACACAAAAGCAGGCGCGGACGGCGAACGTGATGCATATGAAAACTTCCTTCAGATTATTCCCTCCTTCTCCCCATCCCCCCCCCCCCAAACTTTTTTTCTACTATGATAATGCGGCTGTGATGCATTTCCTCCTCTGGGCTGGCTGTGGTACTCTCCTTACAGCGCATCCTTGAGAGACTTCGCTCCTTGTGTCAGGGGGGTCTTGCGGTAGAGAAGGATGGTGGTGATGGAGGGGGGGGAGGGATGACACAGTACTAGCCCGGACGTTCTCCCCCCCCTCTGGGCCTCGGTCTGGGCGCTGGGTACAGGATTCATCGGCGAGGGTGAGGTAATGTTTGCTGTTTGGTTGGTGTTTTGCTTAATACTTCATGTTTGTTTGCTAAGATCCACCGGGACGAGATAAAGATAGCATTTACGACACACACACACACACACACACACACACACACACACACACACACACACACACACACATTATTTTCAGGGCACTTAAGAGGTTTTGCAACAAGTATTTGGACTATAAATATTCTCCTTCCCTATTCTTCCCGTCCATTATCTCCTGTCTCCTCTCTCTCCTCCTCCTCCTCCTCCTCCGTGGTGTGATTATCCGGCTAAGGTGACTCAACATTTTTTTACACACACACACACACACACACACACACACACACACACACACACACACACACACACACACAGACAGACACACAGAGAGAGAGAGAGAGAGAGAGAGAGAGAGAGAGAGAGAGAGAGAGAGAGAGAGAGAGAGAGAGAGAGAGAGAGAGAGAGAGAGAGAGAGAATGTCTTTAATCGCACAGGTCTGTCAGTGTGTGTGTGTGTGTGTGTGTGTGTGTGTGTGTGCATCGTCCGGGATGATGGGTGAGGTGGAGGAGGAGGAGGAGGAGGAGGAGGAGCGGTGATGATGGCGGAGGGAAAGGGGGAGGAGGGAAGGGAGGAGAGAAAATAATGGAAAATGGATAAGGAAAAAAATATATGAGGGGGAAGGGAAGGAGGGAGAAAGAAGAGGGGAGAGGAGATGATAAGACGCATCCGTAAGCAAAGTGATAAAGGAGAAGGGTAGTGTTGTTGTTGTTGTTGTTGTGATGACCGTGGTATGTTGGTGGCGGTGTTGGGGTCGTCGTTGTTGGTGGTGGTGGTGGTTATCATCATTTTAACATCGTCTTGGGTTGCGACACAGTTCCACTAACAACCTAAACATTCATCCTATACTTCCAACCCCTGAATCATTGTCCATCGTCTTCTTGCTTTGCTCGTCTTTTCCTAGTTACATTTTTCCTTTTTCTTCTCCCCTATTCCTGTCTGGCTTTCCATGTCTCACTTTCATACTTCGTTTTATTTTGCCTCATCTTACAACCTCCCTGATTCTTCCTTCCTTTTCCTTCCTTCCTTGTTCTCCCTGTCTCGTCCTCCTTCCCTCCGTCACCCTGCTGCCTGTTCCTCTCTTCCTCCTCCTTCCTGCCTCCTTCTCCCTGCTTCCTCCTTCCTGTCTACTCCTCCCTGCCTCCTTTTGCTCCCTTAGTCATCTTCACTACTCTCTCCCTTTCTCAATCTCGCTATCTCCTCCCTCCTCACTTGTTCTCCCTGCCTAATTTTGCTCATTCCTCCTCTCTGTCACATCCTCCCCCCACCTCTTCTTTCCTGCCTGATCCTCCTGCCTCCTTGTTTGTCTATCTGTTTATCTGGCTATCTATGTTTATCTGTCTGTCCTCCTTGCCTAATTTCGCTCATTCCTCCTCTCTACCACATCCTCTCTCTATCTCCTCATACTGCCTGATCCTCCTGCCTCCTGTCTCTTTGTTTGTCTATCTGTCTATCCGTAGCTCTGTTTATCTGCCTGTTCTCCTTCTTGCCTATTTTCGCTCACTCCTCTCTACCACATCCTCTCTCTATCTCCTCATACTGCCTGATCATCCTGCCTCGTCCAGCCTCGTCCTGCAGTGCCGTAAGTCGATAGGATTACGGGCAAAGTCCAATTTTCCTTCCCAGAGGAGTCCACTAACGCCTGAGAGGGTTGAGTGGCGCGGCAAAGGGAGCGAGTTCGAGACCATCAAAGAGGAGCCTCAGTAAAAATCCCGCAGGCGTAGTCTTAAACATTTCGGCGCCCCAGCACACATGTTTGACTAGGCTTTCATAGGAGTTTGGGGTCTTTCCAGGGGTAGTTTTATGACCCTGGTGGTAGTTTGACCCTTCTTCTGTGCCATGAACCTTAAAAAACACTCATGAAAAACAGATTGACCCCCTCTTTGACCTTTAGAAATAGTTGATGTGAGAAGCGATGGTGTCTTAAAATATAGCCCTCTTAACCCGTCCGCTGCGATTGGCACGGATTTGGCTTACACTGGTAGCCTGGTAACATATAGTCCCAGGTCTTTCTCTGTCTCTGTGGTGGATAGTGAAGTGTTTCCCGTATGGTTTTGGTATGCTTTATATCCCTTACCAATGTGCATGACTTTACATTTTTCTTCCTTGAATTGTAGCAGCCACTTTTTGTTCCATTCCTGTAGCTTGGTGATGTCTTCTTGTAGGAAATCCGCAGTGAAGGGGTTAAACATTTCGGCGCCCCAGCACACTAGGGTTTCATAGGAGTTTGGGGTCTTTCCAGGGGTAATTTTATGACCATGGTGGTAGGCGTAGTCTTAGACATTTCGGCGCCCCAGCACACTAGGGCTTTATAGGAGTTTGGGGTCTTTCCAGGGGTAGTTTTATGACCATGGTGGTAGGCGTAGTCTTAGACATTTCGGCGCCCCAGCACACTAGGGCTTTATAGGAGTTTGTTTGGGGTCTTTCCAGGGGTAGTTTTATGACCATGGTGGTAGGCGTAGTCTTAGACATTTCGGCGCCCCAGCACACTAGGGTTTCATAGGAGTTTGGGGTCTTTCCAGGGGTAGTTTTATGACCATGGTGGTAGTTTCACCCTTCTCCTGTACCGTGAACCTAAAAACACACTCATGAGACGCTGATTGACGTAATTTTCGGCCTTTGGATATAGCTGATGGGAGAGATGGAAGTGTTTGACAATACCAACCTAAAAATCTCAAAGCCAGACGGAATTTAACCCCTTGGCTGCGATTGGCACGATTTGACTTACACTGGTAGCCTGGTAACATAATATAGTCCCAGGTCTTTCTCTGCCCCTGTGGTGGATAGTGGAGTGTTTCCCATGTGGCATTGGTACGCTGGATATCAATTTCAAAGGTGCATGACTCTACATTTTTCTTCATTGAACTGTAGCGCCGCTTTTTGTTCCATTCCTGTAGCTTGGTGAGGTCTTCTTGTAGGATATCCACAGTCGAGGGGTTTAAGGGCCCAGACAGCGGTGGACGGAACAGACGAGCGGAGCGGGACAACATTACCAAGTTAGCTCTGTCTGTCTGTCTGTTTGTCTGTCTGTCCATCTGTATCTCTATGGCTGTGTTTCTACCTATTTATCTGTCTGTATATTTCTGTCTCTCTGTCTGTCTGTATGTGTGTTTATCTTTCTGCCTGTCTGTATGTCTGCCTGTCCATTTCTATATATGTCTGTCTGTTTGTCTGTCTCTCTCTCTCTCTCTCTCTCTCTCTCTCTCTCTCCGCGTGCACTCAAAGTATTACATGACCGTTTAGTTAAGGTAACAATGATAAGATAGCGAGTGTAAACAAACACACACACACACACACACACACACACACACACACACACACACACACGGTAGATAAATGTCTGGGTATGTGAGAATGTACGAGTGTGCGTCACAAAGTATTTAACCTGCGTGATGCGGAAATTAATGGATCTCTCTCTCTCTCTCTCTCTCTCTCTCTCTCTCTCTCTCTCTCTCTCGTGGTTAACTTTTTTTCTTCTTCCTTTTCCTTTTTTCTTTCTTTTTTCTTCTTACACCAATAGAACACAAGTCAAATATGAGGTGACGGAAAAGGAATGCAAAAGAAAATATACAGATAGATACTCTTCGCTGGTTTTTTTTCTTTATTTACTTTTCTCTTTCATTCTCCAACCAACAACAAAACAAAAAAAATGAGGAAATAAAATGCGAAACGAAAGGATGGATAAGTAGACTGGCGGAGAGATGAGCAAATTGATATAAGAATACATCAATAAAAGCAAAAGGACGACTCTGTTACTCTTTATACATGTATTTGTCACCTCCAAGTCACCTCCACCACGGTCAAAAGGGAACAAGCAACCAACCACTTCACCACACCAAGTTCGACTCCTTGCCAATCAACCAGGCAGGCAGTCACACCTCGTTCCTCTTCCTTCTCTTCCTATTAAATTTTCTCCTCCTCTTCTTCCTTCTCCTCCTCAAATGTAACTAACTTCGCCTCCCTGCCAGTCAACTAAGCAGGCACTTTCTTTTCTTCCCCTTCCTTCTCTTTCTTCTTTTTCTTCTTCCCCTCCTCTTATTTTTCATCTTTCTTCATAATCAATAAGAAGAAGAAAAAGAAGAAGAAGAAGAAGAAGGAGGAACAACATCAACTACTACTACTACTACTACTGCTACTACTACTACTATTACTACTACTACTACTATTACTACTACTACTACTCAATATATATTTTTCTACTCTTCTCTGCAGTTTCCTCCTCCTCCTCCTCCTCCTCCTCTTTCTGCATCTCTTCCTTCTTTCTCTCTGTACTCACCCTCCTCCGCCGTCCTGAGCTCCTTCAACTCCAATCAACCTCTCGACCTGCAGGAGAAGTACAACAGTTTTAAGATGGTATTATAAGACACATTCACTTCCCACGTCAACTATTTCAATAGGTCAAAGAGGGCGTCAATCGGGTTCTAATGAGTGTTTCTTTAGGTTCACAGTACAGAGGAAGGGTCAGACTACCACCAGGGTCATAAAACTACCCCGGGAAATGCCCACAACTCCTACGAAAGCCTTGTCAAATATGTGAACTTGGGCGACGAAATGTTTTAAAATACGACCCCTAGTCTCCTTGCCACGTCTTTGAGGTTGTAAACGACAAGAATAGCAAAAAAATAATAATAATAATAAATGAATAAATAGATAAAAGAAATAAAAGAAAAAAAAGAAGAAAAGAAAGAAAGACACATACGAACAAGTGCAATATTTATTCTCCTATTGATTGTTGTTACTTTGCCACACACACACACACACACACACACACACACACACACACACACACACACACACACACACACACATTCTCTCTCTCTCTCTCTCTCTCTCTCTCTCTCTCTCTCTCTCTCTCTCTCTCTCTCTCAATACTTATCCAACTGCACTTGACGTAACGCATTAGCAAGTTCATTCGTCCCTTGCATCTCTGAGTTGAATCGCCTTTACCTCTCTCAACCTTCCCTACTTTCCTCCCCCTCCTCCCCCTTCTCCTCCTTCTCCTCCTCCTCCTCCTCCTCTCCTTCTCGCCATTCTTTCTCTTCCTTCCCACGTGCATCACCCTTCCCCCATACCCCCTCCCCCTCCTCGCCCCCCAGACACTGTATAACGTCAGGCTTGTTAGTGTGGCGTAACTCCTCGTGGGATCAATGGGCTTGGATGATCAACAATGCAGAGGTCGTTATGCAGTGGAAAGCGTTGGGGAGCTCTTCACTTCACCCCTCCTCCTCCTCCTCCTCCTCCTCGCCCCGCAGCCATCCATCGGACCCATCCAACTGACACTAACGCCGGATTTTTTCTTTAAACGTCGTATTGGTATGTGTTAACAGTTATGGCGTGGCTCTACGAATTTGGCTTTTTGAATTCCTTTTTTGGTGGTGGCGAGGATGGAGTTGGTTAGAAGGTTAGAAGTGTTGGCTTTTCACCTTCAGTCGACACACTCAATCGTATATATAGAAAGTGAAGTAGAAAAGTGAAGCAAAACCAGATAACCACGGCTTGATAAACGGCCCAAGAAGACAAATCAACCACACTTTTGTTGATTAAGGGCCGCTTTCACAGTCATTTTGTTTGTTTTAATCGTTACCAATAGCTGTTATCGCCACTATAGTATTTCCACGTAAAACTGGCCGATGTGGTAGTGGTGGCTGCAGGGTTAGCCTAGCCCCGCACCTTGCCACACACTCTCAACAGCTCTCCCTTCCCCTGCAGCCGCCACTACCCCATAGGCCAGTTTCACGTGGAAAATTATAGCGTCGATCGCCGCCATTGGTAACGATCAAAACAAACAAAGTGACTGTGAAAGCGGCCCTAAGACATACAAGTTAACGTTCTCAAGCGCATCCGACCTCACAGCAGCTATTTCCACAGGTCACAAAGGGGATTAATAGCGTTTCCTTGAGTGTTTTTTTCTTTCACGTGTATGGTGCAGAGAAGTCTTGTCGAATCATCCCCAGGGTCATAAAGCTACCCATGGAAATACCCACAACTCCCGTGCACGAAAGCATTGTCAAAATAATGTGTGTGTGTGTGTGTGTGTGTGTGTGTGTGTGTGTGTGTGTGTGTGTGTGTGTGTGTGTGTGTGTGTGTGTGTGTGTGTGTGTGTGTGTGAGCCCCAAAATGTTTGAAAATCTCCTGGGCCTTTAGGAGTCATATTTTTATAAACAATTCGGCGCCCAAACACACACATATTTGGCAAGACTTTCACAGGAGTTTGGGGCATTTCCTGGGGTAGTTGTTAACCCTGGTGGTAGCTTGAGCCTTCTTCTGTAGCATGACCTTAAAGAAAAACACTCATAAGAATCCGACTGGTCTCCTTTCCGGCCTTTGGGAATAGATGATGCGAGAGGCGGAAGAGAGTCTCGGCACCTCGTCCTCTCCTCTCCGTCTCCCGCAGCGCAGCGTCTCTTCACGACTCCGTTACCGCAGACACAAAAGGGTTTCCTCGGCGTGCTGTCTGGCAATACTGCACACACACACACACACACACACACACACACACACACACACGTCATCCAATTAGCCTACTATAATCGCGTTCTCCGGTGTCGCTTTTATGCAGGAGTCGAAATTCACATACGGCGGTCAGTTTTTTTTTCTTTTTTCTTGTATAGCATGTCGGACTCTCGCGGTTTCAAGGATCCATTAGCGTGTTACAGTTTGCTTGAAGTTTCCAAAGAATCAACCTTTTGCCATGACGACGAATTAAACAGTGACACAAAAAAAGCTATCTCGGCAGACCTACTCAATGATACATACGCTAGTCCTTAGATTTTTTTTTTTTTTACGTTTCGCCTTTGGCACGGCACCGGTAGGCTTTTTCAGTGGGGCCTAGTGGTCAGCCTCAGCCCTTTCTGACGCAGGCAAGTGTTTATAATGGCTCCATCTTGCTTGGCTCACGTTGTCTCCCGGAACTCATCTTCGATATTTTATTTTAGAGAGAATCTAGAGTCCGGGTTGACAGGTGGCTTCAGGACAGCATGTGGGCAGTCTTAGGCCACTCGGCGATAAATGAGAAATTGCCAGCTTGTTTGTAGTGACGGGCGGGACGCGACCCTACTTCCTCCTGTATGACGAGCCCGCACGCTGACCACTTAACCACTGCCAACACACTTTTGGGAAGGGCTTGCAACTAGAAGAAATGTATTGAGTAGTATATAGTAGTAGTGGTTGTAGTAGTAGTACCAGTAGTAGTAGTAGTAGTAGTAGTAGTAGTAGTAGAAAAAGGAGGAGGAATAGGAGAAGGTTGAGGAAGAAAAAGAGGAGGACAAGGACTATAGAGAGGAAGAAGATGAAGATAAGAGAAGAAAACTGATAACAAAGCAGTAGTAGTGGTAGTAGTAGTAGTAGTAGTAGTAGTAGCAGCTATTGTTGATGTTATGGTAGTACTGGCTTGACTCATGACCCGGAAAAAGAGAGGAAAAAAAGCGATTTCCTACCTTTTGTTATATATACATTACAAGGGACGCAAAAATCGACTCCCTCAATGCACTTATCCCCATGGACGCGGTAATCGGCTCGCTCAATGCACTTGCTCCAGGGTCAGACTCCTTAATGGCCGCAGGAACCCAGTGCACACGAGAGGAGATTATCAGGGAAAGAAAGAATAAGAGGGAGGGAGAGAAAGAGAGAAAAAAATCCCTCCACCACCTAACAATAAACGTATTAGTATCCCGTGAGGAGCTTTGCCATGGAGTCTAAGGAAGGGTGTAGCTGAGAGGATGGCGAAGGGAAGGGAAGGGGAGCGGAAGGGAAGGGAAGGGGAGCGGAAGGGAGGGAGGGAGGGGGAGTCAGTGGTGAGAAAAGGGAAACAGGTAGTGGTGATGATGTTGGGAGTAGAGAAAGGAAACGAAGGAATGAGAGAGAGAGAGAGAGAGAGAGAGAGAGAATATGGTCTGAGTTGAGGACATTTGCACCCCTTAAAATAAGGTACGTGTGTGTGTCTCTCTCTCTCTCTCTCTCTCTCGCACACGCACACATACAACTACTGTGTTTATTACTGCCCACATCAAATCCTCCTCCTCCTCCTCCTCCTCCTCCTAATTCACTTTCCTCGTCTCTACACCCCACGAACTTCTAGGAAAGATGAAGGAGCACGGATGACGATTAAAGGTATAAGGAAAAGAAGAGGGAGAAGGAGGAAGAAGGGGAGGGAGAAAAGGAGTTAGCGCAAAGGGGAAATGGTGGGACTGCAATCGCTGGTCAAGGGAAGGTATTGCTAATTGGATGAAAATGATGATGATGAGGATGATGATGAGGAGGAGGAGATAGAGGAGGAAGGCATGACAAACGGTTTACTCGATGACATGAATTGACAGTGAGGCAATACGTTCAGATAGATAGATAGATATAGAGAGGGAGATAGATAGATAGATTGATAAGGAATGTTAATAATAATAATAATAATAATAATAATAGTGGTGGGGGACACTTAACCTTATATCTCCCCCCTCAATGTGTCAAAAGGGGGGAGTATTGATAGATAGCTTTATACTCTCCCCCTTGATATGAGTCCAAAGGGAAGCTGTTCATGGACAAGGAAAAAAGAAGAAAAAAGACGTGTGAAGCTTGTTACCAGAAAGAAAAAAATGCTTCAACCATCTCTCTTTTTTTTTTTTTTTTCGTGGGCTAATTTGGCACTTTTATTTTTTTTTGTTTTTTTGTCCTAGCTCTGCGTGTTTGTTCCGCTGCCGATCGTCACTTGTTGTTCCGGAACCAAGCGTCGACAGGCGGATTGTAAACCACCACCATCACCACCACCACCATAAATACCATCACCACCACCACCACCACCACCACCACTAACATCATCACCACCACCACCACCACCACCGTAACTACCATCACCACCACCACCACCATCACCATCACTAACATCATCACCACCACCACCACCACCACCATCACTAATATCATCACCACCACCACCACCACCATAACTAACATCACCACCACCACCACCACCACCATCACTAACATCATCACCACCACCACCACCACCACCACCATAACTACCATCACCACCACCACCACCACCACCACCACTAACATCATCACCACCACCACCACCACCATCACTAAGATCATCACCACCACCACCACCACCATCACTAAGATCATCACCACCACCACCACCACCATCACTAACATCATCACCACCACCACCACCACCACCATCACTAAGATCATCACCACCACCACCACCACCACCACTAACATCATCACCACCACCACCACCACCATCACTAAGATCATCACCACCACCACCACCATCACTAAGATCATCACCACCACCACCACCACCATCACTAAGATCATCACCACCACCACCACCACCATCACTAAGATCATCACCACCACCACCACCACCATCACTAAGATCATCACCACCACCACCACCACCATCACTAACATCATCACCACCACCACCACCACCACCACCATAACTACCATCACCACCACCACCACCACCACCATCACTAACATCATCACCACCACCACCACCACCATCACTAAGATCATCACCACCACCACCACCACCATAACTACCATCACCACCACCACCACCACCATCACTAACATCATCACCACCACCACCACCACCACCACCATCACTAAGATCATCACCACCACCACCACCACCATAACTACCATCACCACCACCACCACCACCACCATCACTAACATCATCACCACCACCACCACCACCATCACTAACATCATCACCACCACCACCACCACCACCGTTACCAATGCCTCACCACCACCACCACCACCACCATAACTATCACCACCACCACCACCACCACCATAACTATCACCACCACCACCACCACCATAACTATCACCACCACCACCACCACCACCACCATAACTATCACCACCACCACCACCACCACCATAACTATCACCACCACCACCACCACCACCATCACTAACATCATCACCACCACCACCACCACCATCACTAAGATCATCACCACCACCACCACCACCATAACTACCATCACCACCACCACCACCACCACCATCACTAACATCATCACCACCACCACCACCACCACCATCACTAAGATCATCACCACCACCACCATCACAACCAACAATACCACCACCACCACCACCACCACTAACATCATCACCACCACCACCACCACCATCACTAAGATCAGCACCACCACCACCACCACCATAACTATCACCACCACCACCACCACCACCACCATCACTAACATCATCACCACCACCACCACCACCATAACTAACATCACCACCACCACCACCACCACCACCACTAACATCATCACCACCACCACCACCACCATCACTAACATCATCACCACCACCACCACCACCATCACTAACAAAATCACCACCACCACCACCACCACCACCATCACTAAGATCATCACCACCACCACCACCACCATCACCATCACTAACATCATCACCACCACCACCACCACCACCATCACTAACATCATCACCACCACCACCACCACCATAACTAACATCACCACCACCACCACCACCACCATCACTAACATCATCACCACCACCACCACCACCACCATCACTAACATCACCACCACCACCACCACCACCATCACTAACATCATCACCACCACCACCACCACCACCATAACTAACATCATCACCACCACCACCCCCACCACCACCACCTGCCCCAAGACAACAGGTGGGGATCCTGAATAATTAAACCGAGCAGAGGAGGAGGAGGAGGAGAAGGAGGAGGAGGAGAAGGAGGCGGAGGAGGAGGAGGAGGGTATCCAAACCTAACTTACCCCCAATTAGTGGTAAAAGGAAAGATGGATGTCAGAATTCAGTTTAAGTAATAGTAGTAGTAGTAGCAGTAGTAGTAGTAGTAGTAATAATAATAGTAGTAGTAGTAGTAGTAGTAGTAGTAGTAGTAGCAGCAACGGTAGCTGTAAATATAACGAAAGCAAGAGTAATAACAGCACCGGGCATTGATACCTGTCATTACGGAACACAGCGGAGCAAGGGTGAAGCAACACGGAGCATGGCTGGCTGACAGGTGGTGGTGGTGGTGGGGGGGGGAGGGGGGGGGGGAGGTGCGGGCGTCACAGACATATGTAATTGGCTCTGCTCACCCCCCCCCCCTCCTCACTACTACTACCACTACTATCATTACTACTACTACTACTACTACTACTGCTACTACTACTACTACTACTATTATTGCTACTGCTGCTGCTACTACAATCACTACTTCTACAATCACACTGCTACTTCTGCTATATGTGTGTGTGTGTGTGTGTGTGTGTGTGTGTGTAACTTGAAAGCTCCCCACCGAAAAACGTCAAATCTATATGACAAAACACACACACACACACACAAACAACCCCCACCCCCATACACACACACACACACAGCCCCTTCCCACCCACCCCACACTAATCAACACCATTTAACCTTCTGCTGCTAACACACAAAACTGACCAGGTGAAACAACGGTAATTACACTTCTTTACCTGTCGTTTACCTGCCCTTCTCCCCTGGACCCTCTCTAAGCTAAGCGAATAAAACCTTGTATATCAGGTGGACAGTGGAGGGAGAGGGAGGGAAGAGAGGGGAGGGGAAGGAGGGAGGGGGCAGCGTAGGGCGAAGTATATTGCAAGCATTCACCTCTAAATAAATGATAACAAGGAGAGAACATGCAGTTAATCATAAGGGTAATGCTGTAATTGAGTTTCTCTATT